>NC_133336.1:8996984-9154484 GCF_042186555.1 Aquarana catesbeiana
ATCCGTCCCCCAGCGAGAACACAGGCGCTGGCTCAAGTGAATACAAAATATGATTAAGCAACACATTTATTGCACAGAACATTGTTCAAACATTGGTTAACACCAACTCTCATCTAACAGACCATATATACATATAAGGAAAAAATTATTATACAGAGCACAATTACATATAAATGGGTACCCCGCAGTATAAACACTGTGGGGGGGTATATGAAAGTGACATTCAATCAAGAGAAGAATACAAAACTCTATAAAGGAGTGATCTATATGGAAATGCACAAGAGGAATATGAAAATAAACAGAAACCAGAGAAGAACAAAGATTCATTAAGGATGACCCCCACAGATTATAGAGGAAATTGTAAAGAAAATTATGAAAAAAATATAAAAAATGTTTGTAGGTATGTGCCTCATTGAGGCCTGGGGGCGTGAGGGCGTTGAGCCGTTCGATCCAAAAGGGCTCACGCCTTAGGATTCTACGGTCCCAATCGCCTCCTCTAGGATCTTCCGGGATTACATCCAAAACACAAAATTTGAGGCAATTTGAATTGAATCTATGGTAAATCCCTATATGGCGGCCCACTGTAGTGAGCTTGCCATTTGTAGAGGCGTATAGATGGTCCCCCAATCTTTGCCGCAGTTTCCTGATGGTCTTGCCTACGTAGAAGGCCTTGCAGGCACAGACCATCAGGTAGATAACCCCTCTGGTACCACAATTGGCAAATTGACGGGATACAAATGTCTCCCCATTGGGGAAGACAAATTGTACTCCTTCCTGAATCCATGGGCAATGTGGACATTCACCATATGTGAATGAATGTGCCTCGCGGACTCACTGGTGAAAGTGAGTGAGCTTTGTAATGTCTCCGAGTGAGTTTATCCCTAAGAGAGGTGACCCTTCTAAAGACCACTTCTTTAGTGGACCTGACATACTTTTTTAGAATATGGTGTTTGGTAGGTAAGTGCAGGGCTTTTTTTCTCAGGGAATAGGTGCAGGAACTCAACCATGCCCGCCACACACACATACCTGCCAAATGGCATCAAATAGTAGCTTTTCCCTCTGCATACAACCCCTGCCTCCACTGCCCTCATCTTTTCCCCGCTCCTTAAAATCTCCACCATCTGTCATATTTTTTAGCTTTGTTGCAATATTATGCTGAAGCACCTATCCGGCTGTAGTACCTCCCAGCATACTATACTATACTACAGTCACTTGCAAGGGAGATTATGCAGTAGGAGCATCAACAACTGGTCACCAGGGAAAAAATAGAGACCACAGAGGGTGCAGCCTACCAGGCACCCTCTCCTGCCCATGACTGCACTGAACCCTGGGCACCTGTTCTGTATCTCCCTTGTCCCTGTCCGGCACTCAGTGGGATCTGCTCAGGAGATCTGACCTGTGGGAGCTACTGGGAGATAAGCTATCACTTGTAAACGCAGAAGCTGGACTTCAGTGTTACCAAGTGATAGTGATAAGCAAGGAGCAGAAGACCTGAGCCAGAGGTGGTAGAACTGAGTTCCCCCCTAGTTCCTGCTGAAAAAAAGCCCTGGGTAATTGCCAATGTTGGGGTAACAAGTTGCGCAACTGACTGTGATGAACTGAAAAGTTAGTAATGATTTTGACAGTTGAGGGTTGCTTAGTACGCGGAGGGCCATACAGAAGCACTTATCTATCTTGAGCAAAGGCTCTATTAAAGGCCTTTCTTAAATTAGTGCGGCTATATCCCTGGGCCAATAGACGTGTACGTAGGGCATCAGCTTGTAGACGGAAATCCCCGTCCTCTGTGCAGTTCCGTCTCAGTCTCAAGTACTGAGCGTAGGGGATACTGCGTATCAGAGGACGGGGATGAGAGCTATAAGCATGAAGGAGTGTGTTGCCTGCTGTAGGCTTACGGAATAAGTCTGTAGTCAATTTACCAGAAGAATTCTTAATAACTTTCACGTCTAGAAAGGAAATGCTATGCATGTCATAGATAAAAGTAAAGTGGAGGTTAAATTGATTGACATTCAGCCATTCGACAAATTCAATAAGAAGTTGTTCGGCGCCTGTCCAGATGACCAACAGGTCATCTATGAACCTGTGCTAACAAAGTACATGGCTTAAGAATGGTTCTAATGATTCATCTTCAAAAATGATCCTTTCCCACCCCCCCAAATATAGATTGGCGTAGGAAGGGGCATGTTTTAGCCACATGTGATTACATCAACATTAATAAGAAACACAAAGACACGCATATCAACTTGTACATATTTAGATATCTAATAAAGATAAAATTAGCAGTAATAATGAAGATCTACCAATATAGACAGTCCATGTGCTATGAGAGAACAGGAAACAGTGTGTACATATGGAATATATATAAGAATGTTGTGACAGACCTAGCCGGGAGAGAGACTTTTGGAGGGGACTGAATGCTAGCCTCTTCCCGATCGATCGTGGGCCCTGGCATTTGGGGAAACGGTGCTCTTTGTGAGCTGAATGCCTGGGGACCCTTGAGGTGGTATTACGGTGGATTCGGGTCCTGGTCCCCCAGGACACACAGACTCTGGGGGCCCTGGATTTGCCATATAAGAAATACTGGCTGATTCATAATGCTGGGACAAATACTGTTAGGAGATGCTGATGTCAATTCCAGCCACCTGTCTGTCTGTTGCCTGCTAGAATGTGTATTGTAAATAAGTCTAGTTTGGGATCTAAGAGTCATTAGATCCCCATTGTTGTTTGTGTTATTTAACTCTGCTATTGTGTGAAGAAGAGTTCGGTGTTGATTTGTGATAATGTTGATTGGGTTTTCTGAGCTACAAGATGGCCAGTCTGGCCTAAAGGTCATGTCTGAGTCATCTAGGCTGTCCAAAGGGATTAGTTAATTAGCCCATGTTAATTAGGTTTCTGGTCACAGGTGTATGTTCAGAGTAATATGAGCAGGAGGTATACACCTCCTCTTTTACTGTATAAAAGAGACTGTATTCCTTGCAATAAAAGAGATTCCTGGTTGAACTTACATACAGCCTGCCTGGTGTTTGTTCTGAGCTACACAACTGAGTTAGAATGGCACATAGCTGTAGTTCTAGTCCCGGAGCATCCGATGACCGAACCATCAGATGTTGCGATCTGCAATCTGATTCTATAGCAGCAGAGGAGTGTCGGGAGAGTGGAACCGAGCGAGCAAGGGCTCGTTACATTGGTTGGCAGCCGTGGAATTTGCTCTCCAGTTACTGGGACACTCCAAACCAGCCTGCAGAAGAGCCACGCTGAAAGACTTACTTGAGAGCCATGGAGGGAATGGTGGGATCGTGCTTCCTTGCCGTGAACACATCTAAAGCATCACCTGGATCCAAGGTCCAGATAGCAGGAGAGGAGAGGTACAGATACCAGCCACCATGGAAGAGAAATTCAGAAGGAGGTTGCGAGAGATGCAAATACCGCACAGAGGACAAGTATCAGAGCAGGTCCTGCTAGGATGGTTTGATTCTATCCGCTGCAAACTCTGGAAGGAAGCGCTAGCCCGTGAGCAGCGAAACCAGGGAAAAGTTCTCCCCTCCATCCATGTAAGGTACTGGTCACAGTATGAAGTGCGAATGCTGTTATTGGGGGAACAGCCTAACCAGGAGTGGACAGCCGAGTTAAGCAGGCTGATCCGGACAGAAATGCGGTTGGACGAGAGCTACAGAGCCCTTCGGTGGTATGTAGCCCAAGTGTGGCCGTGGACAGCGGATGACAGCCCCACGGAAGGCTTTGACTACGATGGCCTGGGATTGTTATACTGGAGGCTGTCCAGGGACCCTGACTTTGGGAGTGATCGGGAGTGGCGTTTGGAGGAAATAATGGAGCACAGAGAGTGAAGACTGAATGTCTCGGAAGTGCACTGGGCACAGGAAGATTTGGAGTTTCTGGGCGTTCAGGAATGGGAGCTTGAGATGGCCTACAGACAGCTGCTAGACTTTGCTTAGCAGCAGGGTGGGGCTCCCTTTGCCTGGGACTATCAGGAAATACCAGTTGACAACTCTGAAATCCTGGCTGAAGAGTTGACAATGTCGCAGAGTAACAGTGTGCTTTGCCAACCTGCCCCCGCAGCTATGGAGGCAGAGGTCTTATGGCAGATGCAGCAAGTGCTGACTGACCTTGATGAACCTGTTTCTGCATTGGATGGAGGAATGTGCCTGTCCAGCAGAATGCCAGAGAATCGGCAGTGGAAAATCTGGAGATCGCTATCCCCTAAGCTGAAGTGCTGACAACAGGGCAGAGCTCTGCTAACCTCTGCCCAGCACTGATAGCATCTTCTGGGTTCCAGGGACAGGAGATGGTGAACCTTTATATCACTGCTCCCGAAAAAAAGGCCGTTTAAAAAAAAAAAAAATTAGCATTAATACATGTCCCCTGGGGCAGGACCCGGGTCCCCAATCACTTTTTATGACAATAACTTGCATATAAGCTTTTAAAATGAGCACTTTTGTTTTTTCATGTTAGTGTCCCATAGACTTTAACGTTGTTCGGCGGCTTTTGAATTTGCAGCGAACAGCGCATAATGTTTGCTGTTCACTGAATTTCCGAACAACCAAAGTCCAGCTCAAACTTATGCTCGGGCCGAACCGTTCGCCCATCCCTAGTAGAGAGATCCAAAATCCGAGGAGCACCTTTAGGCTTTCAAGAGGCATACATTTTGCATCTGATTTCCTGACTCTACCTATCACACTTCCCGGGCCCTGAAGTTTCAGGACAGGAGAAACACACACAACATGCCACATTTTACATTTAGATGGAGGCACGATGAGTCTTTTGAAGATCACATTTTTTGACACAAGTTTTTGGAAAATGAAAACAGAAAATTATTTTTTTTCTTTACGCACACACACCTGTTAACTAATAAGATATTTCTCACAGAGCATAGTCATACTTAGAATTATACCCCGAAACACTCTCTGATGTTCCTCCTGAGTATAGAGATACCACATATTCAGACTTTTTTGCGGCTTATTATTTTTTGCATACTAGGTATGATATTTATCCCCATATGCATGCCTGTGCCTATCATAGTATACACCTTTAAATGTGCAACATTAAAGTGCAGTGGTATCATTTTTTTTTTACACATTATTTACTATTTTATAGTTACATAGTTGATGAGGTTAAAAAAAAGACATGAGTCTATCAAGTCCAACCTATGTGTGTGATTATATGTCAGTATTACATTGTATATCCCTATATGTTGCGGTCGTTCAGGTGCTTATCTAATCATTTTTTTGAAACTATCGATGCCCCCCGATGAGACCACCGCTTGTGGAAGAGAATTCCACATCCTTGCCACTCTAACAGTAAAGAACCCTCAATCCAGTTTAACCACTTGTCGACCAGCCGCTGAAGTTGTACTGCGGCAGAATGGCACGGCTGGGTGAAATAATGTTATGTAACGTCGATTCGGCCGGTGGTCACTAAGGGGTGTGCGCCCCGCTCGCCCCCCAAGCTGATGCAAGTGTCTGGCAGTCATGATCACCATTGGGCTCCCGCGATCGCCTCTGACACATGGAGAACCGGGATCTGTGTGTGTGTAAACACACAGTTTTCGGTTCTCTGAGGGGAGAACAGACAGATTGTCTGTTCATACAGAGTACGAACAGCGATCTGTCATCTCCCCTGCACAGTCCCCTCCCCCCTTCAGTTAGAACACACACTAGGGAACACATTAACCCCTTGATCGCCCCTTCATAGTAGAAACCCAGCCTAAAATAAATTTTTGACAATTTCATGTTCCCAACTTTGTGGGAACAGTTTGGGGATGGCCCCTTCCTATTCCAAAATGACTGTGCACCACTGCACAAAGCAAGGTCCATAAAGACATGGATGAGCGAGTTTGGGGTGGAGGAACTTGACTGCTACTGACCTCAACCCGATAGAACACTTTTGGGATGAATTAGAGTGGAGACTGCGAGCCAGGCCTTCTCGTCCAACATCAGTGCCTGATCTCACAAATGCACTTCTGGAAGAAAACATTCCCATAGACACCCTCCTAAACCTTGTGGACATCCTTCCCAGAAGAGCTGATGCTGTTATAGCTGCAAAGGGTGGGCCGACTCAATATTGAACCCTACGGACTAAGACTGGGATGCCATTAAAGTTCATGTGTCAGAGGCAGTCGTCCCAATACTTTTGTCATATAGTATATATATATACAGTATGTGCAGTATATACAGTATACCGTATATCATGTTATGTCTTTCCTGTCTAATTTTATTCTTGAGAAGTAGTTGAGAGAACTGTGATATTGCTAGATCATATTCCTTCTCCTCACTACTCTGTACATTATTACCATTTCCCACATATAAATTTTTTTCCATTGAGGAAGAGAAGTGCCAATCTTAACTTCTTGCTATCCACATAACACATAAATATGGTGGCAAGGGGGATGGGCTTTAATATCCATGCTCTGCACATATGCATTCATGGTGGCCAAGGTTTCTTGCTTAGAGTGCATGCTCCCAGCACAGTGACCGAGCTGTCAATGACAACTCCCAGTCTCTAGTTAGGATCAGGAGCGGGGGGCGATGAGCTTTCAATCATTTGACCACTGTGACAGCCAATCACAGTGTTCATGTGATCCGGATGTTCATACTCTTCCACTCATCTTAATGCCCAGTTAAAGGGCTGTGCCAGTTGGGCAGGAAGAGGTTATTAACCTCTCCACTGGGAGATTTATGGTAAATAACAGCACTGCTATAAAGATTAGATAATCCTTTTATGGATGAGGACTTTGAAACATAAAACTATCAGATAAAGTTGAACAGAAATTACTTTGTAGTTGAAGTGTTTTCTGGATAATAACATTGTAAAATTTGCTATCAATGCCCTCTTTAGAATTCATATTTATTTAGCTTTCCAAGCTAAATGATTTCTATAAAGCAGACACCTCACTGAAAGAAATGATAGTATTTGACATTTTGTATTCAGTGCCTTGAAAAAGTATTCACACCCCTTGAAATTTCCCACATTTTGTCATGTTACAACCAAAAACGTAAATGTATTTTATTGGGATTTTATGTGATAAAC
This sequence comes from Aquarana catesbeiana, assembly GCF_042186555.1. NCBI lineage: Eukaryota > Metazoa > Chordata > Amphibia > Anura > Ranidae > Aquarana > Aquarana catesbeiana. The sequence continues at coordinate 9,004,026 of NC_133336.1, forward strand.
CAACACAAAGTGGCACATAATTGTGAGGTGGAAGGAAAATGATAAATGGTTTTCAAATTTTTTTACAAATAAATCCTAACTAAAATCTAGTGGAACCAATTGCCTTCAGAAGTCACCTAATTAGTAATTAGACATGTGCAGGATGAAAAAATTTGTTTCGTTTCGTTTCGATTCGTAATGTAACTAAATTCGTTTAGTTAAATTAGTTGCATTCATTACATTCGTTTTCGGAATTCATTTCGTTTCATATTCGAATTTGAAAAAATTCAATCGCATTCAAAAAAATTCTACCGTATTCGAAAAAAACTATCAAATTCGAAAAAATTCTACCACATTCAAAAAAAACTATCAAATTCGAAAAAATTCTACCACATTCGAAAAAAAACTATCAAATTCGAAAAAAATTCTACCACATTCGAAAAAACTATCAAATTCAAAAAAATTCTACCACATTCGAAAAAAAACATCAAATTCGAAAAAATTCTACCACATTCGAAAAAAACTATCAAATTCGAAAAAATTCTACCACATTCGAAAAAAACTTTAACTGAATTTGAAAAAGTAAACTATATATAACCATTTTGCGAAATTTGAAATTTGTATAGAATGAAATCGAATTCCAATACAAAAGATTAGGATAGAATAGAAAATATAAAAGAATAGCATAGAAAAACAATAGAACAGAATAAAAAAAAATATAATATATTGTATTCTAATCTTTTCTATTTGAATTCGAATTCATTCTGTACCAAATTCTAATTTCGGAAGATGGTTATATATATATTATATTTTTTTTATATTCTGTTCCATTGTTTTTCTATGATATTCTTTTCTATTCTATTCTAAACTTTTCTATTCGAATATGAATTAATTCTATGCGAAATTCGAATTTCGGAAGATGGCTTCTAAAATTAGAATTTCATATAGAATTAATTTGAATTTGAATAGAAAAGATTAGAATAGAAAATAATAGAAATAGAATAGACTAGAAAAACAATAGAACAGAAGAGAATAAAATATAATATATATATATATTATATTTTTTTCTATTCTGTTTCATTGTTTTTCTATGCTATTCTTTTTTATTCTATTCTAAACTTTTCTATTCGAATTTGAATTCATTCTATACGAAATTCGAATTTCGTAAGATGGCTTCTGAAATTCGAATTTCGTATAGAATGAATTTGAATTTGAATAGAAAATAATAGAAAAGAATAGACTAGAAAAACAATAGAACAGAACAGAATAAAATATAATATATATATATATTATATCTTATTCTATTATGTTCTATTGTTTTTCTAGTCTATTCTTTCTACTCTATTCTAATCTTTTCTATTTGAATTCAAATTCATTCTATACAAAATTTGAATTTCGGAAAATGGTTATATAGAAATAGAATGAAATAAAATTCTAATAGAAAAGAATAGAATAGAAAAACAATAGAACAGTAGAACAGAATAGAAAGAAATATTATACTATATATATATATAAAACCATCTTCCGAAATTGGAATTTGGTACAGAATGAATTCGAAAAGAAAAGATTAGAATAGAATATTTTATATTTTTTTCTATTCTGCTCTATTGTTTTTCTAAGCTATTCTTTTATATTATTTTCTGTTCTATTATTATAATTCCAATTTCGGAAGATGTTTTTTTATATATATATATATATATATATATATATATATATATATATATATATATATATATATATATATATATGTATATATATATAATTATTTTCTATTCTGTTCTATTGTTTTTCTGTTTTAGTCTTTTCTATTAGAATTCGATTTCATTCTGTTTCTGTATAACCATTTTCAGAAATTCAAATTTCGTATAGAATGATTAGAATAAAATAGAAAAGAATAGAAAAACAGAATAAATAAATAAATAAATAAATAAATATATATATATATATATATATATATATATATATATATATATATTATTTTAATAAATAAATAAATATATATATATATATATATATATATATATATATATATATATATAGATTAGAATAGAGTAGAAGAGAAAAAACTAGAAAAACAATAGAACAGAATAGAATAAAATATATATATTATATTTTATTCTGTTCTGTTCTATTGTTTGTCTAGTCTATTATTTTCTATTCTAATCTTTTCTATTCAAATTCGAATTCATTCTATACGAAATGCCACTTTCAGAAGCCATCTTCCGAAATTCGGATTTTGTATAGAATGAATTCAAATTCGAATAGAAAAGTTTAAAATAGAATAGAAAAGAATAGCATAGAAAAACAATGAAACAGAATAGAAAAAAATTATATATATATATATATATATATATATATATATATATATATATATATAAAACATCTTCCAAAATTCGAATTTCATATAGACCGAAATCAAATTTGAATATAACAGATTAGAATAGAATAGAAAATAATAGAAAAGAATAGACTAGAAAAACAATAGAACAGAATAGAAGAAAATATAATATATTCTGTTCTATTGTTTTTCTAGTCTATCCTTTTCTATCATTTTCTGTTCTAATCATTTCTATTCAAACTCATTCTATACGAAATTCAAACTTCAGAAGCCATGTTCCGAAATTCGAATTTCGTATAGAATGAATTTGAATTTGAATTGAAAAGACTATTATAGAATATAAAATAATAGAAAAGAAAAGCATAAAAAAAACAATAGAAGAGAATAATAAGAAAAAAAAATATATATATATTCTATTGCTTTATTATTTTATATTCTATCCTATTGTTTTTTTTAGAAAAACGTTTTCTATTTTTTTCTAATTCGATTCGAATTTGTCTTCGAATTCGATTTGAATATGTTTTCTAATTCGATTCGACTTTGTCTTCGAATTCGATTCAAATATGTTTTCGAATTTGATTCGCATTTGTCTTCGAATTCGATTCGAATATGTTTTCAAATTCGATTCGAATATGTTTTCGAATTTTGAAATTCTTTTTTTTTCGGATTCGTTTAAATTCTTTACTCTTGTAATTAAATATTTGTCCGAATTTCGATTCGGAACAAAACGAAATGCACATGCCTAGTAAATATGAGTTGTGTCTATTAAATAACTCACCATTATTTATATGTATTACAAATTTAATGCTTGTCCCCTTCAATATATTCCCCATTTGCACTAATACATTGCTGCAGTCTTATTTTCCACTGGTCGAAGGCATGGAGAAAATTAATTTCTATCAGCTGTTTCAACACATCCGCCGTTTTCTTCTTTACAGCATCAACTGACTCAAAACGTGTCCCTTTAAGCACTGATTGAACTTTTAGGAATTCATTCTAACGTCCCTAATAGGGATGAGCTGAACACCCCCCTGTTCGGTTCGCACCAGAACATGCGAACAGGAAAAAAGTTTGTTCGAAGTCCCGTCATTCCCCGTCATTCCCTGTGGCATTCCCCGTGATGTCACAGGAAAGTCCCGTCAAGTCACCATGCGTCAGAGGGGGGCGGGGTCACCGGGTGGCCCTGCACCCCGTTATTTAAGAACCGTCAGATGAGGAGACGCCATCACACAGCGGGAGCCTCCCTCCATGCCAGCATGCATGCGGAGCGGCCCGGAGAAGAAAATGAAGAAGAGAAGAAGATGAAGCAGAGAAGAAGATGAAGAAGAAGATGAAGAAGAGAAGAAGATGAAGAGAAGAGCGGGAGCCTCCCCCCATGCCATGCCCATGGGTGCAGAGCGGCCCGAGGAGAAGAAGATAGAAGACGCCGTGGAGGAGATGCTGGACGAGAACGCTGGAGGAAGAACCAGAAGAGCCAGAAGAACCAGAAGAAGAAGATGAAGGAAGATAGAAGAAAGAAGAAAGAAGAAGCATTTAAATAAAGGAATTGTCAAAAACTGTCTCTTGTCATTTTTAATATCTTTGACAGTTTTTTAGTGAAATGGTAGAGGTAAGTACCCCCTTACCATTTCACACAGGGGGGGCTTGGATCTGGGGGTCCCCTTATTAAAGGGGGCTTCCAGATTCTGATAAGCCCCCCGCCCGCAGACCCCCACAACCACCGGCCAGGGTTGTGGGGTTGAGGCCCTTGTCCTCATCAACATGGGGACAAGGTGTTTTGGGGGGCTACCCCAAAGCACCCTCCCAATGTTGAGGGCATGTGGCCTGGTACGGTTCAGGAGGGGGGGTGCTCTCTCGTCCCCCCCTTTTTTCCTGCTGCCTGCCAGGTTGCGTGCTTGGATAAGGGTCTGGTATGGATTCTTGGGGTCTGGTATGGATTTTTTGGCGCGGGGTTTCCCTTAAAATCCATACCAGACCTGAAGGGTCTGTTATGGAATTTAGGGGGACCCCAACATCATTTTTTTTTTAATTTTGGCTGGGGTTCCCCTTAATATCCATATCCAGACCTGAAGGGCCTGGTATGGAATTTAGGGGGACCCCCACGTCATTTTTTAAAAAATTTTAGTTCGGGGTTCCCCTGTGGGGAATTCCCATGCCATTTTTATCAATGAACTTCTATGTGTATTGTCGGACTGACAATGCAATAGCCGCGAGTAGTTTTAAATGGCTTTTTTCCTTTGAAATGTCATTTTGCTGTCAGACTATTCTAAACACGGGAATCATGCGCCCCTTTACAGGCATACTATAGACACCCCCCAGCTACGAAATGTAAAGGGATATTACACTTTTATTGTTTGACTTTAAGCATTATTAAAATCACTGCTCCTGAAAAAACGTCCGTTTTTAAAAGTTTTTTTTGCATTGATCCATGTCCCCTGGGGCAGGACCCAGGTCCCCAAACACTTTTTATGACAATAACTTGCATATAAGCCTTTAAATTTAGCAGTTTTGATTATTCATGTTCGTGTCCCATAGACTTTAACGGTGTTCGCGTGTTCGAAAGAAACTTTTTTCCTGTTCGCATGTTCTAGTGCGAACCGAACAGGGGGGTGTTCGGCTCATCCCTATTAAGGGGAACCCCGGCCCAAAAAAAAAAAAAACAACGTGGGGGTCCCTCTAAATTCCATACCAGACCCTTATCCGAGCACGCAACCTGGCAGGCCGCAGGAAAAAAGGGGGGACGAGAGAGCGCCCTCCGCCCTCCTGAACCATGCCAGGCCACATGCCCTCAACATTGGGAGGGTGCTTTGGGGTAGCCCCCCAAAACCCCACCCCCCGTTATTTAAGAACCGTCAGAAGAGGAGAAGCGTCACAGCGAGAGCCTCCCTCCATGCCATCATGGATGCGGAGTGGCCCGAAAAGAAGATGAAGACAAGAAGATGAAGACAAGAAGATGAAGAGAAAAAGATGAAGAGAGAAGCATCACAAAGCGGGAGCCTCCCTCCATGCCATCATGGATGCAGAGCGGCCCGAGGAGAAGAAAGGAAGAAGATGCCGATGCCGCGGAGGAAGATGCCAGACGAGAACACCGGAGGAAGAACCAGAAGAACCAGAAGAAGAAGAAGATGGAGGCAGAAACCGAAGGAAGATAGAAGAAAGAAGAAGCATTTAAATAAAGGAATTGTCAAAAACTCTCTTGTCATTTTTAACATTTTTGACACTTTTTTAGTGAAATGGTAGGGGTAAGTACACCCTTACCATTTCACACGGGGGGAGGGCCGGGATCTGGGGGTCCCCTTGTTACAGGGGGCTTCCAGATTCCGATAAGCCCCCCGCCCGCAGACCCCCGCAACCACCAGCCAGGGTTGTGGGGATGAGGCCCTTGTCCTCATCAACATGGGGACAAGGTGTTTTGGGGGGCTACCCCAAAGCACCCTCCCAATGTTGAGGGCATGTGGCCTGGTACGGTTCAGGAGGGGGGGGGGCACTCTCTCGTCCTCCCCTCTTTTCCTGCTGCCTGCCAGGTTGCGTGCTCGGATAAGGGTCTGGTATGGATTTTTAGGGGGACCCCACGCCATTTTTTTTTCTAATTTTGGCGCGGGGTTCCCCTTAAAATCCACACCAGACCTGAAGGGTCTGGTATAGATTTTGAGGGGGACCCCACGCCATTTTTTAAAAAGAAGTCTGGCCGGGGTTCCCCTTAATATCCATACCAGACCTGAAGGGCCTGGTATGGAATTTAGGGGGACCCCCACGTCATTTTTTTTTAAATTTTAGTTCGGGGTTCCCCTGTGGGGAATTCCCATGCCATTTTTATCAATGAACTTTTATGTGTATTGTTGGACCGGCAATTCATTAATATCCGCGAGTAGTTTTAAATGACTTTTTTCCTTTGAAATGTCATTTTGCTGTCAGACTGTTCTAAACACGGGAAACATGCGCCCCTTTACAGGCATACTACAGACACCCCACAGGTACGAAATTTAAAGGGATATTACACTTTTATTGTTTGACTTTAAGCATTATTAAAATCACTGCTCCCGAAAAAACGGCCATTTTTAAAGCTTGTCCCCTGGGGCAGGACCCGGGTCCCCAAACACTTTTTATGACAATAACTTGCATATAAGCCTTTAAAATTAGCATTTTTGATTATTCATGTTCGTGTCCCATAGACTTTAACGGTGTTCGCGTGTTCAAACAAATTTTTTGCCTGTTCGCAAGTTCTGGTACAAACCGAACAGGGGGTTGTTTGGCTCATCCCTAGTCATCAACCCAGTCCTCAGGGCCCACTAACAGGCCAGGTTTGCAAGATAACTGAAATATATCACAGGTGATATCATTTGCTGCTCAGTTATTGCAGTATTCTAGTCTGCATCTCCCCAAGGTAATACATAAAACCTGGCCTGTTAGTGGGCCCTGAGGACAGGGTTGATGACCACTGCTTTATGAATCACTTGCCTACCACAGGCCATAATATGACATCCTTTTTCTTTCAGTGGAGATATCTGAATGATGGGTGCAGCTACAGGCATCATCCAGATATTGTTTTTTAGAGCCGGCGATTCTGAGCAATAAAAATGATCATAGTGGCTGTTCAGATGCTTGATCATTCTTAGCGACAACGGGAGGGGATGTCCCCCCTCCCGCGTTTCCCTGGGTTCTCCTGTGCCATCAGGGACCCGGAGAATGAATCGTCCGGCACCGGAAGAGAGGCATCGAGATTTCTAAAGGGGCAGATGGTCACTGGCAATCTCTATGATTCTCGGAGGCCTAGGTGCAACATTATGACGTCATGTCTGGGCCGCACAAGTAAACAAAGCCGAGATCTTGGCTAGAAAAGCATCAGATCTGTCATTTTTTTTGTTGATCTGATGCTTTCCAGCCTGGAGGTCTTATAAACCCCACATTTCTCCATAAAGAGGACCTGTCATGCACCATTCCTATTACAAGGGATGTTTACATTCCTTGTAATAGGAATAAAAGGAATAGGAATAGGAATAAAAAAAAGTTAACGATAACGTGTAATAAAATTAATAAAAAAATTAAATAAACAATAAAAAATAAAAATGTAAGTGCCCCCGTCCCCGCAAGCTTGCACGCAGAAGCGAACGCATACGTAAGTCCTGCCCGCATATGTAAACAATGTCCAAACCACACATCTGAGGTGTCACAGCAAACATTAGAGCAAGAGCAATAATTCTAGCACTAGACCTCCTCTGTAACTCTAAACAGGTAACCTGTAAAAAATTTTAAACCCTCGCTCTGCGATTTTTATCATGACTACGACATTGTGGAGGACAGATCAGACACTTTTGACACTATTTTGGGACCATTGACATTTATACATTGATCAGAGCTAAAAATAGCCATTGATTACTGTATAAATGTCATTGGCAGGGAAGGGGTTAACTAAGGGGGCAATCAAGGGGTTAACTGTGTTCCCTAGGTGTGTTCTAACTGTAGGTGGGATGGGACTGACTAGCGGAGGAGAGAGATTGGTGTTCATAGATAGTATAAACACACGATCTGTCTCCTCTCCCCTGAGAGAACCAGGATTTTTGTGTTTACACACACAGATCCTGGTTCTCACTCTGTCACGAGCGATCACGCCCGCCGGGCACACACATTGGCTCTAGGATTTACACAGACACACAGAGGCACGCCTCCAGCTCTGCAGCTCTCATTGGCCCTCTTATGACTCATTCCCCCCTCCCTTCCTGTGCATGATGTCATAAGCCTAGGTTTTTTTCTAGAGAAGAAACAGGAAGTGGGCTGTATAAGGTCTTTACTGGCAGAAAAAAAAAGTTTTACTATTCAAAGCTAAAACAACAAGGGCAGAAGATTTAATAGATGGAAAGGTGAAAAATTACTAAAGTTCCACATTAATGTCATCTCTCGGGAGATCTCAAATGTTTCGTTCATGCAAGATGACCAAAGACTTTGTATGTCCTGGAGTCATTTTGCCAAGATGAATGGGCAACTATACCACCTGCAAGAATTCAGGGGCCTCATAGACAACTATTACAGAAGACTGAGCGCTGTCATTGATGCTAAAGGGGGCAATACACAGGAATAACTGTGTATTGGGGGTGAAGACTTCTGAACAGGAGGGGGGGGCATTTCATTGGTTTACTTGTTGCCATGTTTTGTTTTATGATTGGGTCATTCTGTTATCACCTCCAGTTACAGAATATGAATCCCATTAGAATTAAAAAAAAATGGGTTTAGCCGACTCACTCATGTTTTCTTCACAAATGGTCCATCCTGTACATTACCAATTCTCCAAGTGGGGAGGGGTAAACTTTTGAGCACAACTGTAAAGCCTGTCATTAGTGCACATAAGTACAGGTACTGTATAAAAATAAGGAATTACATATACTGCACACCTAGACATAAAAAGTATTAATGTGTAACAAACAGATTTAGACAGAAAAAAGAAAATTGCAGATAAAATGCTATAAGGTGTAGCTATAAGTTGTGGCACCTTGACAAAGTCCACACAGAAGTAGATAGAAGACGGTGGAGTTTGTTCCTACAGCAATCACATGACAGTGGCAGCTGTACTGCACTTGTGGAGCACAGCAGATGATAGACCACCTGGATACTAATGAGGTGTGGATGGACCTAAGATGACAAGAATTAGATGGATATACATTCAACTGTAGGCACAAAAAACTGCAATTGTGAGTTCCTTCAATTGAAACCCAGAAGACAGCACGGTATAGTACCCATGATTCAGGCAATTCTTGGATGGCTGGTGCCTGTATCATACATGGCAATTTAAACTTTCAGCTTCTTCTCTCATCTCCCTGGCTGCATGCTTTCTCCTTGCTCTGTGCTCTTCTCCAGAAGTCTATACACACCTTTGCTTTATCAGATGTGTGCTTTATATGGAGGTCTATCAGTGACTGATGTGGTGATGTGATCTGTGAAGCTAACCACGTATTTTTATAATCTGTCTTGGCAGGAGTCCAATATAATGACCTGCCCAGCATGCGGGCAATCAGAAGTCACTTTAGGGTTGATTTACTAAAACTGGAGACTGCAAGACCTGGTGCAGCTCTGCATAGAAACTAATCAGCTTAATTGAACAAGCTGACGTTTGAAGCCATGTGCGTTCAACAGGCGAGGTTCTCCTTCTAGGCATGCTAGCTCCACCTCGTCCAGACACAGCTGTTTTTATAGAAGACATCCTTGGGTTTTTTGGGGGGGAAGATATTGGTTGGGTTGGGTTATTGTTTTTGTATTTAGTAATATATTTAGTACAAGCCACACAGGTCCTATATGGTGGTCCTTTCTCAGAGTGACTATGCCCTGAACTGTTGTTTCATTTACTGTAATGTTTTTCTTAGACCACCAGGATCACATGTACTTTCTGTGTGTTAGCACAGTGTTTCTCAACCTTTTTCCAGTCAAGGCAACCTTTCAAATTTTGGATAATCTCAAGGCACCTTCTTATAAAATGTAAAAACTAAACTAATAGTTTTAAATAACACAGCAGCAACCACACACGTAATACACTCAACATTAGAGGAGCTTTGTACTAAGCAAATACACTTTTGCACAATGATACTGATTAGTATTCCAGCATTTCTTCTCAGTTTCTCTCCCCCATGTAGCTAATGTGACCCTATTGCTGAGAAAGATGGGTGGGGAGGGGGTCAAACAAGGATGATGTGCAGATGTCCGATGTCCTCCATATCAACCGATGACATCAGCGCTTGTTAGGATGCTGGTGGTTGACCCACATGGTACCCAAGGCTGTAATGTTGCACAATGAAAACCTGTGACTTTGTGTAACAAAAAGCAGGCTTGATCCATCTTCTGGCTTGTACACAGTTTTTGGGCAATTTGGGGCAATTTTTTGGCACTGACAAGGCACCCCTGAAGAACCCATAAGGCACCCTGGTTAAAAAGGGCTGGGTTAGCATACAGTCATTGAAATCATTTTCCTGGCATATATCTTTATTTCCATATTTATGATTTCACACATTGCACAAGAATATTAAAGTATGTAATTTATGGACACTGTCTTTTGTTTGCAATATATTCATGTTTTTGATGTTTTTGATTGTTTTTATGTTGATAAAAGAGATTTGTTATTGTGCTTTGATTTTTTTACTAATGTGATACACCATTGGTTGATACAACATTTCACAAAAGTGAGTACACCCCTCAGTCAAATTTTTGTAATATTTTCTTCTATCTTTTCATGTGACAACACTGAAGAAATGACACTTTGCTACAGTGTAAAGTAGTGAGTGTACAGCTTGTATAACAGTGTAAATTTTCTGTCCCCTCAAAATAACTCAACACACAGCCATTAATGTCTAAACAGCTGGAAACAAAAGTGAGTACACCCCTAAGTGAAAATGGCCAAATTGGGCCCAATTAGCCATTTCCCCTCCCCGGTGTCATGTGACTCGTTAGTGTTACAAGGTCTCAGGTGTGAATGGGGAGCAGGTGTGTTAAATTTGGTGTTATCGCTCTCACTCTCTCATAATGGTCACTGGAAGTTCAACATGTCACCTCATGGCTAAGAATTCTCTGAGGATCTGAAAAAAAAATTGTTGCTCTACATAAAGATGGCCTAGGCTATAAGAAGATTGCCAAGACCCTGAAACTGAGCTGCAGCACGGTGGCCAAGACCATACCGCGGTATAACAGGACAGGTTCCACTCAGAACAGGCCTCACGTGCTCAGCGTCATATCCAGAGGTTGTCTTTGGGAAATAGACGTATGAGTGCTACCAGCATTGCTGCAGAGGTTACAGGGGTGGGGGGTCAGCCTGTCAGTGCTCAGACCATACGCCACACACTGCATCAAATTGATCTGCATGGCTGTCATCCCAGAAGGAAGCCTCTTCTAAAGATGATGTACAAGAAAGCCTGCAAACAGTTTGCTGAAGACTAGCAGACTAAGGACATGGATTACTGGAACCATGTCCTGTGGTGTGATGAGACCAAGATAAATAGTTTGGTTCAGATGGTGTCAAGCGTGTGTGGCGGCAACCAGGTGAGGAGTACAAAGACAAGTGTGTGTTGCCTACAGTCAAGCATGGTGGTGGGAGTGTCATGGTCTGAGGCTGCATGAGTGCTGCCGGCACTGGGGAGCTACAGATCATTGAGGGAACCATGAATGCCAACATGTACTGTGACATACTGAAGCAGAGCATAATCCCCTCCCTTCAGAGACTGAGCCGCAGGGTAGTATTCCAACATGATAACGACCCTAAACACCTCCAAGAGGACCACTGCTTTGCTAAAGAAGCTGAGGGTAAAGGAGATGGACTGGCCAAGCATGTCTCCAGACCTAAACCCTATTGAGCATCTGTGGGGCATCCTCAAATGGAAGGTGGAGGAGTGCAAGATCTCTAACATCCACCAGCTCCATGATGTCATCATGGAGGAGTGGAAGAGGAAACCAGTGGCAACCTGTGAAGCTCTGGTGACCTCCATGGCCAAGAGGGTTAAAGAGGATGTAAACCCAATTTTTTATTTATATCATACTGTAGAGTATAAGATTTCCTATCATTTGAGCCCAGTCTTGCCACACAGAATTAATCCATCTCTGAGTGATCCTCTTTTTTTGTTCAGTGAGAAAAACTTTGTCAAATACCCCCCCTTGCTGTGAGTGACAGGTGATTTACATCTCATGCACTAGCCTAAGACACAGGCAGTATTTTTTAATTCCCTCCCACTCAGGGCCGGACTGGCCTACCGGGATAGCGGGAAATATCCCGGTAGGCTGCCTGCTCCGAGGCTGCTGTCAGCTGGGAGCTCTGTAACTTTTTTTTTTTTAAGAACAGCTGAGAGAGAAGCGGCTGTGCTGTGATCAGGAGGCGGGGCTGGCTGAGGAAATATGTAGCAGGGAGGGGTTGGGTCGAGGAACCATCCTGCAGCAGACAGTGTACCCCCCTCCCTCCCTCTCCAGCCCGCCACATTTAAATGTGCCGAGGTGCTGCATCGGGGATGAATGGGGCCGTCAGGAGGGAGATACACACAGTACCTGAAGCTGAGGAGATAGAGAGAAGGTATGACCACAGCCACAGCCAAACGAATCCTGCAGCACACAAGAGCTCTGGCTGAATGGAAACAAGATTGTCTGGAGCAATGTCAGATGTAATGCTGGCCGGCCGGTGTCATCCAGAAATCTTTGCCTTCGGGCAGTGTGCAGGTTACTATCAGCCTCCCCTCCCTCCTGTCTGCCTCTGTACTCCTTTTGTTTTAGCTTCCTAATCTGCACACTGATAAGATCTCTGGGAGAAGCTGCAGCCAGCCCGCATTCTGTGTCCAGTGACAGGTCACACATGGCTAGCTGTTAACCATTTCAGCTCAGCTATTTAGCCAGAGCTGCACAGTTTGATGTTTTTTTGGATGATTTACTGCTGATTCCGGCTAGAAGCTTCACAGACTCATTAACTGTTTAAAGTTCTCCACTAATCCTGACCAGTTCATTGTAAGACAATTTGAATTTTGGAAATTGGATGTGTTGCTGTCTTCTGGCACTTAGTTGTACTTTAAAAGGAGGATTACTAACTTGATCTTGAAGAGCTGGTTTAAGTAGAGTGGCACAGCCCTACTATATGCTTTTATACAGAGTTCAGCCATACATGCATTCCCTGCCCATCTCCTGTACTATGTCTGCAGTCTCTGACCATCCCCTGTATCATGTCTGCAGTAAGGATGAGCTCCGGTGTGTTCGAACAGCCCACGTGCAGAGCCCGCCAGAAAGTCGGCACTGCGCTAATCGCAGTGTGCGGCTGCAGAGATCGGGAAATGTCTTACTGCCTGTGATTAGCACAGTGCAATGCCGACTTCCTGGCGGGCTCTGCACATGGGCTGTGCAAACACGCCGGAGCTCATCCTTAGTTTGCAGTCTCTGACCATCTCCTCTAATGTGTCCACATTCTCTGACCATCTCCTGTATCATGTCTGCAGTCTCTGACCATCTCTTGTATCATGTCTGCAGTCTCTGACCATCTCTTGTATCATGTCTGCAGTCTCTGACCATCTCCTGTATCATGTCTGCAGTCTCTGACCATCTCCTGTACTATGTCTGCAGTCTCTGACCATCTCCTGTACTATGTCTGCAGTCTCTGACCATCTCCTGTACTATGTCTGCAGTCTCTGACCATCTCCTGTATCATGTCTGCAGTCTCTGACCATCTCCTGTACTATGTCTGCAGTCTCTGACCATCTCCTGTATCATGTCTGAAGTCTCTGACCATCTCCTGTATCATGTCTGCAGTCTCTGACCATCTCCTGTATCATGTCCGCAGTCTCTGACCATCTCCTGTATCATGTCCGCAGTCTCTGACAATCTCCTGTATCATGTCTGCAGTCTCTGACCATCTCCTGTACTATGTCTGCAGTCTCTGACCATCTCCTGTATCATGTCTGCAGTCTCTGACCATCTCCTGTATCATGTCTGCAGTCTATGACCATCTCCTGTATCATGTCTGCAGTCTCTGACCATCTCCTGTATCATGTCTGCAGTCTCTGACCATCTCATGTATCATGTCTGCAGTCTCTGACCATCTCCTGTATCATGTCTGCAGTCTCTGACCATCTCTTGTATCATGTCTGCAGTCTCTGACCATCTCTTGTATCATGTCTGCAGTCTCTGACCATCTCTGTATCATGTCTGCAGTCTCTGACCATCTCTTGTAACATGTCTGCAGTCTCTGACCATCTCTTGTATCATGTCTGCAGTCTCTGACCATCTCTTGTATCATGTCTGCAGTCTCTGACCATCTCTTGTATCATGTCTGCAGTCTCTGACCATCTCTTGTATCATGTTTGCAGTCTCTGACCATCCCCTGTATCATGTCTGCAGTCTCTGACCTTCTCTTGTATCATGTTTGCAGTCTTTGACCATCCCCTGTATCATGTCTGCAGTAAGGATGAGCTCCGGTGTGTTCGCAAAGCCCATGTGCAGAGCCCGCCAGGAAGCCAGCGCTGCGCTAATCACAGTGCACAGCTGCAGAGATTGGGAAATGTCTCACTGCCTGTGATTAGCACAGCACAATGCCAACTTCCTGGCCGGCTCTGCCCATGGGCTTTGCAAACACGCCGGAGCTCATCCTTAGTCTGCAGTCTCTGACCATCTCCTCTAATGTGTCTGCAATCCCAGACCATCTCCTGTATCATGTCTGCAGTCTCTGACCATCTCCTGTATCATGTCTGCAGTCTCTGACCATCTTCTGTATCATGTCTGCAGTCTCTGACCATCTTCTGTATCATGTCTGCAGTCTCTGACCATCTCCTGTACTATGTCTGCAGTCTCTGACCATCTCCTGTACTATGTCTGCAGTCTCTGACCATCTCCTGTACTATGTCTGCAGTCTCTGACCATCTCCTGTACCGTGTCTGCAGTCTCTGACCATCTCCTGTACCATGTCTGCAGTCTCTGACCATCTCCTGTACCATGTCTGCAGTCTCTGACCATCTCCTGTACCATGTCTGCAGTCTCTGACCATCTCCTGTATCATGTCTGCAGTCTCTGACCATCTCCTGTATCATGTCTGCAGTCTCTGACCATCTCTTGTATCATGTTCACAATCTCTGACCATCTATTGTAGTGTGTCTTACACACATACAAAAATGACATTTAATTCCTGCAAGGCTATTTAAAAACACCTGAACATATTCAAAAAAATATGGGGATTTGGTCACACTATATGGCAGCCCACTTACTGCATCAAAGTACCCCATTATTAGTGGGTCCTACACTAGTAAAAGAATGAAAGGTCCTGCGTCTCAACCATGGGAGATACACTCCTCTTTAATGGGAGAACTGAAGAGACTCCTCCTATGAACTGGTGGACACTAATAAGAGGTAATGGGGGGGGGGTGGAGTTCTCCCATAAAGAGGAGTGTATCTCCAATGGTTGAGACGCAGGATCTTTCATTCTTTTATTAGTGTAGGACCCACTAATTAAGGGGTACTTTGATGCAGTAAGTGGGCTGCCGTATAGTGTGACCAAATCCCCATTTTTTTGAATATGTTCGTTTTTTTTTAAATATCCTTGCAGGATTTTAATGTCATTTTTGTGTGTGTGCGCTGTAATATTTTTACTGTTTGTTGGTCTTATCAGCACCATCTTGAATGTAAAGGCATTGTAGGGTGTGCCCCCCAAGTATGATTTTGTTTTTTTACACATACAGAACTCACATCGTGTGTGTGTATAATCTATCTATCTATCTATCTATCTATCTATCTATCTATCTATCTATCTATCTATCTATCTATCTATCTATCTATCTATCGGGCATGTAGCCATTTACTTTCCGGAAAGAGGGAGAGGAAAGGGGGCAAGAAAGGAAATGAGAGAGGGGAAAAAAGAGAGAATGCATGGAAAAGAGGGGGAGAGACATAATAAGAGAGAGAACAAGAAAGATGGATAGAGAGAGAGAGATGGGGGGAAAAAAACAAGAAATTATGATAGAGAGAAATAAAGGGGAAAGAAAGGAGAACAAAGAGGAGTGGTACATCCTAAAATGTACCATAAGGGGTTTAATACAGTTTGAGTGGAAGAGACTCGGGGAGCACTAAATGTCCGCCGGTTAGGGGTGCAATTTTACTTGCCTACCTTGGGTGCTGACAACCCACGCTACATACACAGGAGAAAATGTATATTGACAAGGGGAGTGTAGAGGTGGGCGGGGAGTCTGCTGACATCACGACTCCACCCACTGAGCTCCAGACAACAGACCCACCCACAGAATCTGCAGTTTTTCGGGTCTAATAACAGACAGAGGGGAGACATTTGACAGGTAAAGATACGTGCAGGAGGCATGTATATCCTTATAGATAACCCCTATGGCAGTAGTTTAGAAAGGATGACATTGGGTTTACATCCACTTTAAGGCAGTGCTGGAAAATAATGGTGGCCACATAAAATATTGACACTTTGGGCCCAATTCGGACATTTTCACTTAGGGGTGTACTGACTTTTGTTGCCAGCGGTTTAGACATTAATGGCTGTATGTTGAGTTATTTTGAGGGGACAGCAAATTTACACTGTTATACAAGCTGTACACTCACTACTTTACATTGTAGACAAGTGTCATTTCTTCAGTGTTGTCACATGAAAAGATAGAAGAAAAGATTTACAAAAGTGTAAGTGGTGTACTTACTTTTGTGAGATACTGTAGATGTCATTCTTGTGGTACATGTTATTATGTATTAATGCAATAGATGATATACAGTAGGTGTATGGGTGACTTGAAGTAGGAGATAGGAATGATTTGTTTGTATTGATTATATATACACACACAAGACATTTTTGTATCATGTGATTCAATAACCATTTATATATTGTGTATCTATTCCTTATACCATATCTTGTTTGCAGTTTTTTGGTTCATAGTTCAGTTTGGGATAGCTACGGCCCAGAAAAATCATTAACCACTAACAGATACATGTATAGAAAGTTTTTTTAAGTCTAGGTTCACATCTATGCGGTTGATGCGGTTTTCAGGCATGTTTTACGGTGATTTTTGCTTTTTTTATGCATTTTTGCATGCAGTTTTCATGCATTTTGCGTTTTGTGTTGTTTTTCCTTTTTAAACACACTGTATATAGCTGGTTGCTAAGGAGCAGGCTGGGAAGCACACACACACACACTACAAACAATATAAGAAAAAAAGCTGCGCTGTGTACTGATTTGTGATCAAAGAAAATTTAAAAATAATAAAAAATTGAATCATAACCATACAAATATAAATAAATGAAAAAAATCATGCAATATGTTATCACATCAACTTTTAAATACTATCACCAGTGATAAGTGCCAAAAATATATATTGGAATAAAGTGTATAACAAGATACACAAGCAACAGAGTCAAGTCCACTCTGATAGGCTATTGAAAGAGAGCCCACTTAGTAGAACAATCTTCTGGATGATGGCTTTGCAATCTTCCTGACAGTGATGACATGCAACTGCAACACTATGGGGGATGTGATGGGGTGCAACAGAAAAGTGCCTCCACCCACGAAAATACTGCCGCTTACCAGCTCCTTAGATCTCTTATTTAAGGAGATCATGCGTGCCTGTGGCTCTTAACCCCAGCCTCGGGTCTTTCAACGCTTAAAGGGCTCCTCAGACTATCCATGTAAGGTGTCTTCTCATGTGGCAGATATATGCTGATACAACCGAATAATGTGGGGGTGGCAAAGCATTTTCATAATCTGCACCTCACGGAATATTTTTTTCAGATTTTCCCCATCTAGCTTGGTCTTGTCAATGATTTTTATGGCAACCTTTGCCCGTGTAACGATGTGCGTGGCCAGCTTCACCACAGCGAAGTTGCCCTTGCCAATGGTCCTGTCTAATTTATAATTACCAATCCGAACCGGGGACGAACGGTGCTGCGGGAGTTGTGTCCCGGGCTTATTGGCGGTGCAGCGGGCATCATGATTTACGATGGATCTACATCAGGGGACATTTTTTTGATTTTTGATTTTTTTTTAATAAAGGAATTGTCAACAACTCTTGTACGGTCTTTATTCACTTTTACATTTTTTTCTCGAATGCCCCATAGTCATTCACATGGGGGGCCTGGATCTGGGGGCCTCCTTGTTAAAATGGGCTTCCATATTCCAATAAGACCCCCACAACCACAGCCCAGGGTTGTGGGGAAGAGGCCCTTGTCCCCCGTGCCGCAAAGCATCCTCCTATGTTGAGGGCATGTGGCCTGGTATGATTCAGGAGAGTGGGCGCTCGCTCGTTCCCACCTTTTTCTGCCCTGCCAGGCTACATGCTCGGATAAGGGTCTGGTATGGATTTTGGGGGGCCCCACACCATTTGTAAAACCAGTTTTGGAGTGGGGTTCCCCTCTGAATCCATACCAGACCCAAAAGGCTTGGTTTGGATTTGGAGAGACCCCACATTGTTTTCTTCCCTTTTTGTTTTTTCCAACAATTCTCATTGGTTGTTGAGGACACGGCAGCCGGCTTCCCAGCCTGCTCCTTAGCAATCAGCTATACACAGTGGGGGTGATTTACTAAGACGAATGCACTGCACCGGTTCACACCTTAATTGGTGCACTGGAAAAGTCAATAACCGAACGTGTGAACCGGCGCATTTTGAAGCGCAAAACGATAATAAATATGTAAACTGCAACTGGTGCTAGGGTAACTGTAATTGGTTAATTTCATCTCATTGGATGTGTCTTGTCTTGGCAATTAGTAGATGTTCTCAGTTAATTAACCCTTTTGATGCTAATCTCATTCCTATCACTTCTAATATATCTTTGAAATGTGTTTTTTCTATTTTTACCCAAATCTTTCAATAAATTACAAAGAACAAAGAAGTGTTTCTAAACCCAATAAATTAATATTTTCAGATCTTGATCTTTAAAGGTGACCATACACTGCAATCAGTTAGATCTTAAATAAAGTAGATTTAGTGCAAGAGCCTGTTTGATTTCCTATAATTTGAATTAATTGTTCAAGTGCGTCTTCATATTACCTATTTTGCCGAAGAAAGTAGCAGCAGTACAAGCAACTTCCTGTAGGGGCGTGATGTCATTCCTGTGTGCTGTCCGCCGCTTCCGGGAACCAGATATACGCCATGGGTACAGACCTACGTGCACACAGCACTTGTAGGCATAGACAGTGGTCACGCATTTGGTGCATTTAGCTGCAGGAATCTATATTTTGATGTAAATTAATAGTAATGCAGCTGCAGATTTCCAGGACTGGACTAACAAATGTTTCTAGTGAAAGGCAACTGGTGTTCTCTATTAAACAAGGTCTAAATGGGCCATTGACACGCATCACAGTTGTACTTAGGAATGTGTCTTTGCAAAGTTAAGCTAAATGAAATCCTTTCTTGTTTTTGCTTGGGGATAGAGTGCAGAGGGATTAGAACTCTTGTCAGTTTTTGGAGATGTCTGCACTCCTGATAGGGTGAAGACGCCTCCCAAATTTTGCCACTTTCTCCTTCAAATTTATTCACTTCCTGTCACATAGCCAAACAGTAAATGAGGGTAAAACCCTACCAATGTCTTTCCTTGGGGACACACAGGTCAATCTAACTAGTGTCCCCATTAGGTAAATTGAACTTTAGCATTTTGATGTGTACACCCCAAATTATTAGGTATCTTGCACATTGGGGTTTATTTACTAAAGGCAAATCCTCTTTGCACTACAAGTGCAGTTGCTGGAGATCTGAGGGGGACATGCAAGGAATAGAAAGAAAAAAAAAACAGCATCTTTGCTTCTACATGATTGGATGATAAAATCACCAGTGCTTCCCCTCAGATTTAGAGCAAATACACTTGTATTGCCAAGTGGATTTGCCTTTAATAAACCCCAAAATACCTAATAATTTGGGGTGTACACAACAGAGTGCTAGAGTGCAATTTGCCTAATGGGACACTAGTTATATTGTCCTATGTGTCCCCAAAGACAGACTTTGGTAGGGTTTCACCCTCACTTCCTGTTTGGCTATGTGACAGGAAGTGAAGGCAATTTTCAAAAAAGGGACACAAAGCCCAACTTAAAAAGACAAGCAGGGGTTCTAACACTCACATGGTTTCCCTCAAATGCCCACAATTAGAAAAAGACTGTCTTGAGCTTGATTTTAGCTCAGTGCTCCAAATCAATGCTTCTCAACCCTGTCCTTAAGTACCCCCAACAGGCCATGTTTGCAGGTTTTCCTTCATCTTGCCCAGATGCTTTAAATCACAGTCAATGGCTTTGTATTTTGGACAGCTATTTTAGCTAAGATAAATTCCCAAAACATGTCCTGTCGGGGATACTTGAGGACTGAGGCTGAAAACCACTGCACTAAAATTGAAAACTTACCTCTCTGTAATTTTCCTTTCCTTTCCATGAAGGCAACAGGAAAGTAGCTTGTAGATAGACTTGTGCACAACGGGAAATTTCTTTTAGTTTTGGTTCATTGTCATTCGTAAAATACATAATTTAGTTCTGTTACATTCGTTATATTACGTTAATTCGTTCTTGGATTATTCGTTATTATTCGTAGAGTGTCGATATTCATTATACTGAATCTCGAATCATGTTGAATTCATTCATTATATCTGCTATAATTTCTTTCGTATTAGTTGAAATTCGATATTTATGTATATATATATATATTCGTGATAATGATTCGTAGGTTGGAAAGTCGTTTGTTTATTGAATCTATTAACACACACAATGACAATATCTCTTCTCCTCGGCTCAAATACAATACAACACCCTTCTCACTTAGTTCTCAGGAATGCACTTTGCCAGTAATCCAACCTCCAGCACAAAATTAATCAGCTGATTGGACTATAATGCCTTGTACACGCGACCGGTTTTCCCGTCGGAATAAACTCCAAAGGTTTCTCCGATGGAACTCCGATGGAGTTCCGCTCAAGCGGTCTTGCCTACACACAGTCACACCAAAGTCCGACCATCCAGAATGAGATGACGTAAAACATGTACAACGGGACTAGAAAAAGGAAGTTCAATAGCCAGTAGCCAATAGCTTACGTCTCTTACTTGCATCAGAGCATGCGTCGTTTTTGGTCTGTCGGAACAGCACACAGACGAGCGGTTTTCCCGATAGGAATGGATTCCATCGGAAATATTTAGAACATGTTCTATCTCTAGGTCCATCAGAATTTTCGAAAAAGAAAATCTGATGAGACCTACACATGATCTGAATCGATATGACTGATTTCTGATTGGGACTCTAAAACAAAGTTAATACTGCAGCTGCAGGAACAGATTCACAGGACTCAATCACTGTGTTTAAAATTCAGTGAAAAATTTATTATTACATGTTATTTTATACATAGATAAGAAAGGGGTGGTGTGAGATGTTATTAAAAACTAACAAATAGAAATATGTTATTTAAAGCTAACAAATATAAATATATTATTAAAAACTAGCGAATAGAACAATTGCAAAAGTAAAACCTTGAGAAGGGAGGGGGGAGTAGAGAGCGTTTAGTAGGAGAAGTGTCTGTGTGTTAAGTGAAGGTTACAGAACACATTTCAACAGTGAGAACAAAATGGATTCTCTTGTGCTTAAATGAACAGTACAATGAATGTCCATGTCATTTCCCCCCTTTTGTTTATTTGACACCATTCTTCTCCGCGTTACGTTCAGCCGATTGCTGGTAACTCCTGTTACATTGGCGCAGAGAGACGGCGTCCTGTTCAGCTCTCTCCTAGCTTTCTCACAATAATGGGTTCATCAGGGCTGGTGGTACATTTGTTGGTACAGCGGGTAGTCACACAGAGGCATAACCTGATGAGGAAGTAAATAACAAATATGAGAAATAGGAACATCACAATGTAAGCGCCTAGTTTCTGTAACCATGTTGCTATGCCATATAAAAAATCACCAAAACCTCCTAAACCCTGAAAGGGGTTCCATCCATCTTTAGCAATATCTCTGGCCCTATTCTGTAGTTCTCTTATCTTAGCAAGATGTCCTTTAATAATGTCCTCATTATCAGAAATGTATATACAACAGTCAGTGTGAAATATCTTACATATCCCACCTTGAGCTGCAGTGAGATAATTTAGCATTAATCTGTGCTCTAATACTACTTTTTTAAGCTGAGCCATTTCTTCATTTAATAAACCTATATCAGTGGTAGTAAGGTTAATAATCTCATCTACAATTCTAGTGTAATCATTTAGTCTTTTCATTGCTTCAATTCCCCATCCTGTCCAGTAAGGGAACCATGACCATGCCATGTCACCTTCAGTGAACAGCTCTCTTTTGAACACTAAAGGGTATTCTGGACTTTGATCTGGTCGCACTGTATCTTTGCGAACAGCCAAAGCAGGTACTAATTTCCCAATATAACATGTACCTGTAACATTAGTAGGAAGCCAGGCGTAAGCTTTATTTCCACATATATAATATAACCCTCTACGTATGGACGGTATGCCTGCTCCTAAAAAACTGGAAGCAATAACATGGAATCTCAGGTAACCGATATTTTCAAATATTGGAACTGTGAGCAATTTGTACTATAAAGGGTTCTATTTAGTTCTGGATCTGGGATATAATAATATTGACCATAGTTTCCTCCATAAACTGTAATTTTTGCTCCGGTGCAATCTGAATTTCCCAACCGTGTACATTTAGTGTTAAACAGGCATGCAATGTTTAAACAAATCTGTGGAGTGTTTATCTGTTTCGAAACCATCAAAGTTACTGATCTGTGCTCATTAGCTGTGGAGACGATGTATGAGCCATTTATTCTGGTCCTGTTTAGATCAGTGAAATTGAGAGGCATTGCTATCATGGGTATTGTGCCTGTTTGGGGATGTAAGTGAGAACACACCCAGCAGTTACTAGCATTGCTATGGGTTGCTTACAATTTTAACATTTGGATGAAAGGGTTATTTTTCCATGTCTCAGTTCTCACAAACAACAAAAAGAAAAGAAACATCATCATAATTTTTTCAAAGGATATCATCACTTCAGGCTTTTCTTGCAGTGACTGGCGTGAATCCAGGTGGGCTTTCCTTCCAACTTGACAGCAGAACCTGTTGTCAAAAGCACCAAATGTGGTCCGTCAAATTTTGGTTCTAGTGGCTTTCTGACGTGTCGCTTGACCACCACCCAGTCACCTGGTTGGATTCTGTGAATACCTGAAACAGAATCTGGGTCGGGGATAGATTTATAAACACCTTCATGTATTTTATTCAATGTTCTTTGCAAAATCTGAATATATTCTAACAGACTAGAGTGAGAAGCCTGCAACTGTTGGGGAAAATATAGCCCTGTTTTGGGTGGCCCTCCAAATAAAATGTCATAGGGGGACAGCCCATGTGGTTGTTTAGGGGTAGTTCGTACAGAATATAGGGCTAATGGCAAAGCTTCCACCCATCCCTTTCCTGTATCTGCTTTAATTTTTGCACATCTGTTTTTCAAAATTCCATTAAGTCTCTCAACTTTACCACTACTTTGTGGATGATAAGGTGTATGGAAAGCTTGCTGTATGTGAAGTGCTTCCATTACCTCTTTCTTTACTTCCCCAGTAAATTGGGTTCCTCTGTCACTCTCAATAGTTTCAGGAACTCCATATCTACAAACTATTTCATTCAAAATTTTCTTTGCTGTTGTTTTTGCATTTGCTTTAGCTACTGGCCAGCTCTCGGGCCAACCTGAGAACATGTCAACACACACTAAAGCGAACTCATAGGTGCCTATTCTGGGCATCTGAATGTAGTCTATTTGAATTCTTTGGAAAGGGAAATCTAGCTTAGGAGAATGCTTTTGGGGAACATGGACAGGCCTCCCTGCATTGTACAGAGCACAAGTGAGACACGAAGCACAAAACCTGGCTGCAAATGCACTAAATCCAGGTGCTATCCAATAGCAGTCAGTAAGTGCCACCATCGTGCCCTTAGCAAGATGACTGACGCCATGTGCCAGCTGTGCTAAAACTGGGTACAAACTCCTGGGTAGACACCACCTGTTGTCAGCGCTCCACAGGCCCTGCTGATTTTGGGTAGCATTACATTTGATCCACTTATCCTTTTCTTCATCAGGGGCCTGGTTCTGCAACTGAATTAGAGTTTCTACATCCCACTGCTCTTGATGAGGGGAATCTGTCCCCGCTACCTGGGCGACCCCTACAGTGGGTGTAACTCCAAATGCCATAAGGGCAGCATCCTTTGCCGCTTGGTCCGCTAAAGCATTTCCTCTGGCTGTCATGTCATTTCCCCTTGCATGCCCTTTTACCTTCAAGACGGCAACTTCTGCTGGTTTCTGAAAAGCCTCAAATAGCCGCTCTATGAGTTTTGCATGTCTCACTGGCTTCCCTGCACTAGTCAGAAAGTGCCCTGCTTTCCAGATAGGCCCAAAATCGTGGGCTATTCCAAATGCATATCTGCTGTCAGTGTAAACGTTTCCCCTTTGATTCTCTAGGAGATGACATGCTTTGACTACAGCACACAACTTCGCTTCCTGTGCTGACATCTGGGGTTTCAATGCTTCCTGATGTAAAATGGTGTCTGTAGTGGTTACAGCAAACCCTGTGTGTGGCTGACCATCATCAGTGTAAAATCTGGAACCATCTACGAATAAGTGTGTGTCACATTCTGATAAAGGCTCATCTTTTGCTGGTGTGACAGAGGCCCTTTCTACCTCTATAAGAGCCATACAATCATGAGAAAAACTCTCAGGTTCTACATCAGTACCATTTGTTGCATCTTCCTCATCAATTATAGGAAGAAGAGTAGCCGGATTTAAAGTAACACATCGTTTGATTGTTAACCACTTAAGGACCGCCTAACGCCGATTTACGTCGGCAAGGCGGCACGGGCAGGCAAAATCACGTACATGTACGTGATTTGCCTCTCGCGGGTGGGGGGTCCGATCGGACCCCCCCCCGGTGCCCGAAGCGGTCTCGTTCTGTTCCCCGGCGATCCGAGATGAGGGGGAGGCCATCCGTTCGTGGCCCCCCCCTCGCGATCGCCGCCGGCCAATGGGAACACTCCTTTGCTGCTGTATGCTAAACAGCAGCAAAGGAAATGATGTCATCTCCCCTCGGCTCGGTAGTTTCCGTTCCAGCGCCGAGGGGAGAAGACATCAATGTGAGTGCACAACACACACACACACAGTAGAACATGCCAGGCATACAAAACACCCCGATCCCCCCCCGATCGCCCCCCGATCCCCCCCCAATCACCCCCCCCCCCTGTCACAAACTGACACCAGCAGGTTTTTTTTTTTTCTGATTACTGCATAGTGTCAGTTTGTGACAGTTACAGTGTTGGGACAGTGAGTATTACCCCCCTTTAGGTCTAGGATACCCCCCTAACCCCCCCTAATAAAGTTTTAACCCCTTGATCACCCCCTGTCACCAGTGTCGCTAAGCGATCATTTTTCTGATCGCTGTATTAGTGTCACTGGTGACGCTAGTTAGTGAGGTAAATATTTAGGTTCGCCGTCAGCGTTTTATAGTGACAGGGACCCCCATATACTATCTAATAAATGTTTTAACCCCTTGATTGCCCCCTAGTTAACCCTTTCACCACTGATCACCGTATAACCGTTACGGGTGACGCAGGTTAGTTCGTTTATTTTTTATAGTGTCAGGGCACCCGCCGTTTATTACCGAATAAAGGTTTAGCCCCCTGATCGCCCGGCGGTGATATGCGTCGCCCCAGGCAGCGTCAGATTAGCGCCAGTATCGCTAACACCCACGCACGCAGCATGCGCCTCCCTTAGTGGTATAGTATCTGATCGGATCAATATCTGATCTGATCAGATCTATACTGGCGTCCCCAGCAGTTTAGGGTTCCCAAAAACACAGTGTTAGCGGGATCAGCCCAGATACCCGCTAGCACCTGCGTTTTGCCCCTCCGCCCAGCCCACCCAAGTGCAGTATCGATCGATCACTGTCACTTACAAAACACTAAACACATAACTGAAGCGTTCGCAGAGTCAGGCCTGATCCCTGCAATCGCTAACAGTTTTTTTGGTAGCATTTTGGTGAACTGGCAAGCAAGCACCAGGCAGCGTCAGGTTAGCGCCAGTAGCGCTAACACCCACGCACGCACCGTACACCTCCCTTAGTGGTATAGTATCTGATCGGATCAATATCTGATCCGATCAGATCTATACTAGTGTCCCCAGCAGTTTAGGGTTCCCAAAAACGCAGTGTTAGCGGGATCAGCCCAGATACCTGCTAGCACCTGCGTTGTGCCCCTCCGCCCGGCCCAGCCCAGCCCACCCAAGTGCAGTATCGATCGATCACTGTCACTTACAAGGCACTAAACGCATAACTGCAGCGTTCGCAGAGTCAGGCCTGATCCCTGCGATCGCTAACAGTTTTTTTGGTAGCATTTTGGTGAACTAGCAAGCACCGGCCCCAGGCAGCGTCAGGTTAGCGCCAGTACCACTAACACCCATGCACGCAGCATACGCCTCCTTTAGTGGTATAGTATCTGATCGGATCAATATCTGATCCGATCAGATCTATACTAGCGTCCCCAGTAGTTTAGGGTTCCCAAAAACGCAGTGTTAGCGGGATCAGCCCAGATACCTGCTAGCACCTGCGTTTTGCCCCTCCGCCCGGCCCAGTCCAGCCCACCCAAGTGCAGTACCGATCGATCACTGACACTTACAAAACACTAAACGCATAACTGCAGCGTTCGCAGAGTCAGACCTGATCCCTGCGATCGCTAACAGTTTTTTTGGAAGCTTTTTATTGAACTGGCAAGCACCAGCGGCCTAGTACACCCCGGTCGTAGTCAAACCAGCACTGCAGTAACACTTGGTGACGTGGCGAGTCCCATAAGTGCAGTTCAAGCTGGTGAGGTGGCAAGCACAAGTAGTGTCCCGCTGCCACCAAAAAGACAAACACAGGCCCGTCGTGCCCATAGTGCCCTTCCTGCTGCATTCGCCAATCCTAATTGGGAACCCACCGCTTCTGCAGCACCCGTACTTCCCCCATTCACATCCCCAACCAAATGCAGTCGGCTGCATGAGAGGCATTTTTATGTGCTCCCGAGTACCCCTACCCAACGAACCCCCCCAAAAAAGATGTTGTGTCTGCAGCAAGCGCGGATATAGGCGTGACACCCGCTATTATTGTCCCTCCTGTCCTGACAATCCTGGTCTTTGCATTGGTGAATGTTTTGAACGCTACCATTCACTAGTTGAGTATTAGCGTAGGGTACAGCATTGCACAGACTAGGCACACTTTCACAGGGTCTCCCAAGATGCCATCGCATTTTGAGAGACCCGAACCTGGAACCGGTTACCGTTATAAAAGTTAGTTACAAAAAAAGTGTAAAAAAAAAAATATATATATATAAAATTAAAAAAAATAGTTGTCGTTTTATTGTTCTCTCTCTCTATTCTCTCTCTCTATTGTTCTGCTCTTTTTTTACTGTATTCTATTCTGCAGTGTTTTATTGTTATTGTTATTGTTATTATGTTTTATCATGTTTGTTTTTCAGGTATGTAATTATTTATACTTTACTGTTTACTGTGCTTTATTGTTAACCATTTTTTTGTCTTCAGGTACGCCATTCACAACTTTGAGTGGTTATACCAGAATGATGCCTGCAGGTTTAGGTATCATCTTGGTATCATTCTTTTCAGCCAGCGGTCGGCTTTCATGTAAAAGCAATCCTAGCGGCTAATTAGCCTCTAGACTGCCTTTACAAGCCGTGGGAGGGAATGCCCCCCCCCCCCACCGTCTTCCGTGTTTTTCTCTGGCTCTCCTGTCTCAACAGGGAACCTGAGAATGCAGCCGGTGATTCAGCCAGCTGACCATAGAGCTGATCAGAGACCAGAGTGGCTCCAAACATCTCTATGGCCTAAGAAACCGGAAGCTACGAGCATTTTATGACTTAGATTTCGCCGGATGTAAATAGCGCCATTGGGAAATTGGGGAAGCATTTTATCACACCGATCTTGGTGTGGTCAGATGCTTTGAAGGCAGAGGAGAGATCTAGGGTCTAATAGACCCCAATTTTTTCAAAAAAGAGTACCTGTCACTACCTATTGCTATCATAGGGGATATTTACATTCCCCGAGATAACAATAAAAATGATTTAAAAAAAAAAAAAATGAAAGGAACAGTTTAAAAATAAGATAAAAAAGCAAAAAAATAATAAAGAAAAAAAAAAAAAAAAAAAAAAGCACCCCTGTCGCCCCCTGCTCTTGCGCTAAGGCGAACGCAAGCGGCGGTCTGTCGTCAAACGTAAACAGCAATTGCACCATGCATGTGAGGTATCGCCGCGAAGGTCAGATCGAGGGCAGTAATTTTTGCAGTAGACCTCCTCTGCAAATCTAAAGTGGTAACCTGTAAAGGCTTTTAAAGGCTTTTAAAAATGTATTTATTTTGTTGCCACTGCACGTTTGTGCGCAATTGTAAAGCATGTCATGTTTGGTATCCATGTACTCGGTCTAAGATCATCTTTTTTATTTCATCAAACATTTGGGCAATATAGTGTGTTTTAGTGCATTAAAATTTAAAAAAGTGTGTTTTTTCCCCAAAAAATGCGTTTGAAAAATCGCTGCGCAAATACTGTGTGAAAAAAAAAAATGAAACACCCACCATTTTAATCTGTAGGGCATTTGCTTTAAAAAAATATATAATGTTTGGGGGTTCAAAGTAATTTTCTTGCAAAAAAAAAAAACTTTTTCATGTAAAAAATAAGTGTCAGAAAGGGCTTTGTCTTCAAGTGGTTAGAAGAGTGGGTGATGTGTGACATAAGCTTCTAAATGTTGTGCATAAAATGCCAGGACAGTTCAAAACCCCCCCCAAATGACCCCATTTTGGAAAGTAGACACCCCAAGCTATTTGCTGAGAGGCATGTCGAGTCCATGGAATATTTTATATTGCGACACAAGTTGCGGGAAAGAGACAAATTTTTTTTTTTTTTTTTTGCACAAAGTTGTCACTAAATGATATATTGCTCAAACATGCCATGGGAATATGTGAAATTACACCCCAAAATACATTCTGCTGCTTCTCCTGAGTACGGGGATACCACATGTGTGAGACTTTTTGGGAGCCTAGCCGTGTACGGGACCCCGAAAACCAAGCACCGCCTTCAGGCTTTCTAAGGGCGTGAATTTTTGATTTCACTCTTCACTGCCTATCACAGTTTCGGAGGCCATGGAATGCCCAGGTGGCACAAAACCCCCCCAAATGACCCCATTTTGGAAAGTAGACACCCCAAGCTGAGAGGTATAGTGAGTATTTTGCAGACCTCACTTTTTGTCACAAAGTTTTGAAATTTGAAAAAAGAAAAAAAAAAAAAGTTTTTTCTTGTCTTTCTTCATTTTCAAAAACAAATGAGAGCTGCAAAATACTCACCATGCCTCTCAGCAAATAGCTTGGGGTGTCTACTTTCCAAAATGGGGTCATTTGGGGGGGTTTTGTGCCACCTGGGCATTCCATGGCCTCCGAAACGGTGTTAGGCAGTGAAGAGTAAAATCAAAAATTCACGCCCTTAAAAACGCTGAAGGCGGTGATTGGTTTTCGGGGCCCCGTACGCGGCTAGGCTCCCAAAAAGTCCCACACATGTGGTATCCCTATACTCAGGAGAAGCAGCTAAATGTATTTTGGGGTGCAATTCCACATAGGCCCATGGCCTGTGTGAGCAATATATCATTTAGTGACAACTTTGTGCAAAAAAAAAAAAAAAAAAAAAGTGTCACTTTCCCGCAACTTGTGTCAAAATATAAAATATTCCATGGACTCAATATGCCTCTCAGCAAATAGCTTGGGGTGTCTACTTTCCAAAATGGGGTCATTTGGGGGGGGGTTGTGCCACCTGGGCATTCCATGGCCTCCGAAACTGTGATAGGCAGTGAAGAGTGAAATCAAAAAGTTACACCCTTAGAAATTCTGAAGGCGGTGATTGGTTTTCGGGGTCCCATACGCGGCTAGGCTCCCGAAAAGTCCCACACATGTGGTATCCCCGTACTCAGGAGAAGTAGCTGAATATATTTTGGGGTGCAATTCCACATAGGCCCATGGCCTGTGTGAGCAATATATCATTTAGTGACAACTTTTTGTAAATATTTTTTTTTTTTTGTCATTATTCAATCACTTGGGACAAAAAAAATAAATATTCAATGGGTTCAACATGCCTATCAGCAATTTCCTTGGGGTGTCTACTTTCCAAAATGGGGTCATTTGGGGGGGTTTTGTACTGCCCTGCCATTTTAGCACCTCAAGAAATGACATAGGCAGTCATAAACTAAAAGCTGTGTAAATTCCAGAAAATGTACCCTAGTTTGTAGACGCTATAACTTTTGCGCAAACCAATAAATATACGCTTATTGACATTTTTTTTACCAAAGACATGTGGCCGAATACATTTTGGCCTAAATGTATGACTAAAATTGAGTTTATTGGATTTTTTTTATAACAAAAAGTAGAAAATATCATTTTTTTTCAAAATTTTCGGTCTTTTTCCGTTTATAGCGCAAAAAATAAAAACTGCAGAGGTGATCAAATACCATCAAAAGAAAGCTCTATTTGTGGGAAGAAAAGGACGCAAATTTCGTTTGGGTACAGCATTGCATGACCGCGCAATTAGCAGTTAAAGCGACGCAGTGCCAAATTGGAAAAAGACCTCTGGTCCTTAGGCAGCATAATGGTCCGGGGCTCAAGTGGTTAAATTCGATGGAGCAAAAAGAGCAGACTGGTACTTGTCAAATCTACTGGCAGACACATGTCTAGTATTTACTTGATTCAGCAAATTCATGGACTTCATGACAGAACAACGAGAAAGTCTTAGTATAGTCAGGAAGTCCAATGGCGGGAGCTTCAGACAAAATTTTAATAAGCTCCTTCATCTGCAATTCATTGTCCCATGTGAGTTTGAAAGGGTTTCTAGTGGTAGCCTCATATAGAGGAGCCATAAGTTCTGATGCATTTGGAATCCAGTCCCTACAATATCCCACTAACCCCAGGAAGGCATGTAGTTGCCGTACATTTCTTGGCTTTTCAAAGTTTTGTAGAGTTTTAACTCGATCTGGGGTTAGGTGACGGATTCCATGTGAAATGCAGTGACCTAGGAAGATCACTTTCTCTTGGCAGTATTGTAGCTTATCTTTGCTAACTTTGTTGTTACTGTTATAGAGAAACATGAGAAGGCTTACTGTTTCTCTGCTACAAATGTCCTTTGTATCAGAACAAATAAGAAAATTGTCTATGTACTGAAGCAAAACTGTGTTTGGGTGTGAGGGGGACCATTGGTCCAATACTTGCTTTAACGCAGTATTATATTCAGAGGGGCTACTCACACAGCCTTGGGGCAATCTTGTCCATGCTAACTTTTGGGCATCATGGGTAAATGAAGGTGCCAGCAATCTGGGTGCAGGGGCACCGAAAAGAAAGCATTTGCAAGATCAATCACTGTAAAGCAGGTGCTGGAGGCAGGTATTCCACTTAGTAAAGTGCGGGGGTTGGGTACGATCGGGGTATTTGCCTCTATTATATTGTTAATGGCTCTCAAATCATGCACCATGGGATATGTCACCTGCCCACCCTTCTTGTCTGGCTTCTTTGCAATTGGGAACAGGGGTGTATTGACCTGGGACTTAATTGGTACAACAACCCGTGCTGCTTTTAGTTGAGTGATTTGATCCTTTATCCCCTCAGTCTGAGCAATACTCAGTGGGTACTGTTTAATCTGTGGGAGATGGGCTCCTGGTTTAATTTTTATCATGACTGGGGTGCAATCCAGCAGACCTACATCATATTTGCTGGTGGCCCATAATTCAGCGGGAATCACTTTCAATTCTGGTGGAAATGGTGGAGTGGAGTCCTGGATTAAAAATACTCCACAGGCAGAATTTAAAACTTCTCCTGACAGACTACTGACCACTTGGACTCCTGTAGGAGTGTAGTCTATGTTTGCTAAAATTTGGTTCAAAATGTCAGCTCCCAAAAGATTGGTAGGAACTGTGTCTGAAACTAACACTTTAGTGACAATTTCTGTTTGCTGTCCTAGCCTGAGTTTAAGTGGCTTGGACTCAACCAAATCAGTAGAGGACCCGGTTAGGCCAACACCAGAGATAACATTTGTAGATAATAATCCTGGAGGTAAGTCCTCTATATTAAAAACACTTCGGCTTGCACCAGTATCAATTAAACAGGTTAATTCTGTTTCTCCTCCAGGATAGGGGAGTTCTTGTAAAAATACTTTTACTCTGGTCTCTGGACCATTGTCTCCCCTATTTAACATGATTGATACTGGCATGCCATTTTCCTATGCCTGATCCACTGCTTTTGGTAGAGAACTGGGATCAGCATGAGGTGCCTCTAAGCTCTTTTCCAGTCTACGGTCAGGAAGATGGCAGAATTTGGCCATGTGTCCTTCCCCATCACAATTGTAGCATTTAATTGGTCCCCGATTGCCATGATTTCTGAAATTGCCTTTGCCTCTTCCTCTTCCTCTCTGCTTCCCCATGTACATTGCCTTGGGTTTGCTGTCTTTTTGGTTAATCCTGTTTTCTATGGATAACAGGATAGGCAGGACGTCTCGAATAGACATATTGCCTGCCTCAGGCCTTGCTGTGAACAACTTTTCTTTCAACTGGGGTATTAAACCATCAAGAAACCTCAGTTTCACCAGTTGTGTAGATGGACTTGCTGTTTCTCCCACCTTCTCTTCCTCTATTTTAATGCCTGCTTCCTCAGCCATATCGCTTAACCGCCTCCAATAAGCCCCTGCTGCTTCCTCTTTCCCTTGCTTAGCATTCATAAATTCAGCATGTCTGGTTTGTCCATATATTTGGGGCAATTTTTCCTTCAATTTCTCACAAACCTCCCATCCACTAACCATCTTACCTATATTTTTGACGTCTACACCACATTTTTTTTTTTTTTTTTCAAAATAAATTTTTATTACTTTTTTCCAGTTGACAATAACGTAATATAGAATTACAGTATATCTTGCAATAGTTATTCAAAATCATTAAAGAACAGTATTACACATGTTACAATGTATAAAACAGACATTGTGGTACAATAACAATAGTGTAATATGGGGACATATTTAGGAAGTGGGATGAATAGAGTAGTAGGGGTAGGGGGAGGTGAAGGAGGGAGAAGGGGAAGGGTAATGAGAGCATTGTTTGTAATATGCTTATATTAGGTCGTCCATTCCAGTGTGCATCATTTCAGAAGAATAATTTTGTGAAAAGAGATTTATGCTATTCTGCTATTATACCAGTTTTTCCATTGGGACCAATTTGCTTGTATTTTGTGATGTGATGCCGAACCTCTTGTTCCTATGAGTTCGTAGGTATAGTGTGAGTGGACTAGGGTAATCACTTCCAGTATAGTGGGGACGTTATGTGTTTTCCAGTTTCTGGTTAGAAGTAGTCTGGTTGCAAGGAGAATGTGCGTGAGGATCGTTTTGAATGCGTGAGGAATCGTATCTGGTATCATGTTTAGTATAGCCAGTTGTGGCGTTAGGGTGATATTAAAGTGTCCAATGTCTTGTATTAAGTGTGTTACTTCTTTCCATAGGTTTGTTATTATTGGGCAGTGCCATAGAATGTGTAATAGAGTTCCTGTGTGATTGCATTGTCTCCAACATAGGGCTGAGGAGTTGGTTTGGAATTTAGCTAGTTTGAGTGGTGTCAAGTACCATCTGAGTGTGATTTTGTTTGTAAGTTCCCATAGAGA
Organism: Aquarana catesbeiana; assembly: GCF_042186555.1. Taxonomy (NCBI): domain Eukaryota; kingdom Metazoa; phylum Chordata; class Amphibia; order Anura; family Ranidae; genus Aquarana; species Aquarana catesbeiana. Next base: position 9,037,489 of record NC_133336.1, read on the forward strand.
GGTGCATCTTGTGGCTTTGTGAACCGTTTTTAATGCCTGAGTCCATTGTTGGTCTGAGAATTGTTCGTGGGTGTCTGTTTCCCAGTCAGTAAATGGTTTGGATTTGTTAAAGGTATTTTTTTCTTGTAGTGTGGAGTAGATAATAGAGATGCCCTTAGATTGGGATTCTTGTGTGAAATAGAAGCTCCAGAGTTTGTTTGGTAGGGATCCTTCTATGCTTGGGTTTCTGGATAAGCATGATTGAATGCGCAGGTAGGTGAGAAAGTCTGATGTGGGTGCTTTGTGGGTGGATTGGATTACTGTAAATGGTTTATGTTGAATTGTGTTTCTAAGTTCTTCCGTGGTTGACGTCTGTGGGAGTAGCCAGTTGGGGATGGTTAGGTCAGGGGATAGTAGGCGTAGGGTTTGTATTGGAACGTGTATAGGTTTAGTGGTTAGTGATAACCATTTAGTGTTGTGGAGGATTTTCCAGGCTTTGACTGACGCCTGAATGGTTGGGGAGTACAGATGAGTATTCGTGATCTGAGCAGATGTACTGTATAGCCAGCATGCGAGGTTTGGCCCTGGCGTGGCATTGTTTTCAATGTTGCCCCATAGTGTGTTTTGGTGGGTTTTTGAGTCCACTCTTGGAGTTGTGACAGGATAGTAGCTAGGTAGTAGTCTCTTATGTCAGGGTAGCCCATTCCCCCTACTAGTCTGTGTTTGATGATTTTAGAGTGACTGGATCTCGGTTTTTTATTTTGCCAAATATATCGACTAATTATAGTCTGCAGAGAGTTTAGGTAGGAATTGGATAGAGGAATAGGTAGTGTGCGAAATGTGTAAAGTATTTTAGGTAATATGAGCATTTTGAAGGCTGCCAGCCTACCTGACCATGAGATTTCAAATTTGGCTAGTTTAGCGGTTTCCTGAAGTAGCATTTGTTTAGTATCTATGTAGTTGCTGTTGAAAAGACCTTTTGTTGATTTAGTGAGTGTGATGCCTAAATAAGATATACCTGTTTCTGCCCACGGGTATACATATTGATTGCGTAGGATATTGCTGGTTACTGCATCTAGGCCTAAGTCTAATATGTAGGATTTGGTAGCATTGACCTTGTAATACGAAATACAACTGAATTTCATTAGTACATCTTGGACCGAAGCCAGGGAAGAGATTGGGTTGGTGAGCATCATTACGACGTCATCCGCAAACAGGTTAATTTTATGTTCTATATGGCCGATTTTAAAACCAGTAATATTTCTGTGAAGTCTAATGTGCTCCGCCAGGGGTTCCATAATTAGGTTGAAAATAAGTGGCGAGAGGGGGCATCCCTGGCGGGTGCCATTAGTGATCTGGAATGGCTTTGAGATCATGCCTTCTGTGTAGACTTGGGCCGACGGGGATGAGTATAAAGCTAGTATTGCTGACAAGATAGGACCCTGGAAGCCAAATTTGTGGAGCGTCGCTTGTAGGTAGTCCCAGTTGACCCTGTCGAACGCCTTCTCTGCGTCCAGAGATAGGAGCAGAGAAGGCGTTCTGTTGGTCTCAGCATGGTGGATTATGTTAATAAGTCTTCTGGTTGCGTCATGGGATTGTCTACCTTTTGTGAAGCCGGATTGGTCTGGATGTATTAACTTGGGCATGATTTGTACTAGTCTAGCTGCTATGCTTTTGGCGTAAATCTTTGTGTCTATGTTAAGGAGCGAGATTGGGCGGAAATTTTGGGGTGAGGTAGGTTCTTTCCCTGGCTTCGGTAAAGTGATTATTAAAGCGTTAAGCATTTCATTTGGGAGAGAAGAGGAGGAGGCAGCGTCATTGCATACTTGAGAGAAGTGGGGTGCCAAGGTGGTGCAAAATTGTTTATAATATTCGCTAGTTAGACCGTCCGGTCCTGGCGATTTGTTGGATGGTAATGCAGAAATTATATTTAGGATCTCTAGGTGGGTGAATGGTTTGTTAAGCTCATGAAGTTGATGTTGTGAAAGCTTTGGAAGTCTAATTTCCTGTAAAAATGTGTTGATGTCTAACATAGATGGTTGGGTGGTGTTAGTGTCTTCTTTTAGGTTATACAGTGATTGGTAGTAGTGGCTGAATGCATCCGCAATAGCTTGCGGGTCAATGAGTTTTTGTTTTGTGGCTGGATGAAAGAGGTGTGGTATCTTTGATTTGATGTGGCGTCCTTTTATTCTGAGTGCGAGTGCTTTCCCTGCTTTATTGCCTGTAGTGTAATGATTTGCTTTGAATTTTGTTTGGATTTTAGTGTGGGATTCTAGAAGAATGTTCCTAAGTTCTTGTCTAAGGAGAACTAATTTTTCTTTTGTTGTAGGGTCTGGAGTGGATTGGTTTTGTTTGTCTAATAGATTAATATTAGATATGATAGTATCTAGACGCTGTGATCTCCTCCTCTTTTCTCTTGCACTAAGTTGTATAATAATTCCTCTAACAAACGCCTTATGGGCATTCCATAGAATGGTGTTGTTTGAAGTCGATCCTTTATTCAGTTCAAAAAATTCTTCCAGGTGATTTCGTATGTATAGGGAGTTTTCTGGGGATTGGATGATTGACGCATTGGCTCTCCACATCATATGGCGAGGATGCGAAGGATGGTCAGCTATATCTATCGACACTGGGGCATGGTCAGACCATGTGATTGTTCCAATGGAGGAGTTTGTGGTTTTAGTAAGGGTCCATTTGTCAACAAGAAAATAGTCAATCCGGGTGTACGAATTATGTCTGCTGGAAAAGAAGGAGTAGTCTCGTTCTGAGGTGTGGTGGCATCTCCAAACATCGTATAGGTCGTTGTTTCTTATGAAGGTGGTCATAGGGGATGAGGGTCTGGAGGTACGGTTTGAGGTATCTAATTCATTGTCAGGTGCAATGTTGAAGTCACCGCACACAATGAAGTTTCCTTGGCGGAACTTATTGAGTTTTTTCATAAGTTTGGATAAAAATTTAATTTGGCCAGAATTGGGCGTATAGACATTGACGATGGTATATCTGGTGTTATCTAGGGTACAATCCAGCGCCAAATATCTCCCTTCCTCATCGATCAAGCTATTGTGAAGCGTGAAAGTGAGGGAATTTTTTACTGCTATCATGACCCCATTTTTCTTATTTGGGCCTGAGGCTTTGAAAATGTTGGTAAATTGATGGTGTGTACAACGGGGTTCAGCTGAGATTTTGAAGTGAGTCTCCTGGAGACAAAGGATATCACATTTAGAATCTATAGCTGTTTTCCACATGGAGGTTCTCTTGGCAGGGTGATTGAGTCCTTTGACGTTAATTGAAAGGAATTTTGGCATCTTGTGTGATTTGTAGTGGTGTCAAACAAAATGAGTGGTACTCACGGTTGGAAGAGGCAGTTGTTTGGTCCTGGGAGGTTACGTGGAGCGAGTTTTGGTTGTTCTTCAGTAGTAGCTCTCCGGAGGGACGAGTGGAGAATGAGTCAGGTAGGAGAAGAGAAAGGAAGGTTAAACAGTGCTTTATGATATAAGCAATACTAAGTGTAGATATAACTGAGCAACTGCTACAAACAGCCTGACAACACTAGGCTGTGTTAACTGTGCGGGGTAGAGTTTGTGGGTTAAGCTGCGCGAGCAAGGCATCCGACCGGATGGTATGGTGACTGTGTGAACCTAGGTATCGCCTATCAGGTTCGCTTCAGCGTGCATTGTATGTTTGCTTGGGACCTGGGGTCTGAGTGGGACCTCTGTGGTTATTAATTGATACTTCAGGTGCTTCCGGGATAATGTCCCATTGTTTGAGAAGTTTTATTCCTTCTTGCACTGTGGTGATGACGTGTTTGGCTCCGTTTTTGGTGATGATGATTTTTGTTGGGAATCCCCATTGGTATGGGATTTTGTGGTTATTTAGAGGCTTGGTTATGGTATTCAGTTGTCTTCGGAGTTGTCGTGTGTATTGCGACAAGTCTGCAAACAGCTGTAAGTTATTGAATGGTGCTGGAAGTTTACCCAGATGTCTGGTTTTATATAGGAGTTGATCCTTAGTGTGGAAGAAATGAATCCTCATTAGAACATCTCTGGGTATGTCTGCTGCTAGATGTGCTGGTTTGGGGATGCGATGTATGCGGTCTATTATTGTCTCCATTGGTGACAGATCAGGTAAAACCGTGGAGATCATCTTTCTGGCATATGAATTGAGGTCATGTGGCAGGACGGATTCGGGTATACCTCTAATTTTGACGTTATTACGTCTAGACCTGTCTTCTAGGTCCGCCATCTTGGATTTCATCCATTGCTGTTCAGCATGGGTATGATCTTGTGCATCTACAAGATCGTTCACTGTTGTGGTTAGGTCATTCGTGTGTTTTTCAATATGGTGAATTTTGTTCCCCATAATGTGTACATGGGATGAGAATTGCTTGAACATGGATGCTATTTCAATATGCAGTGAGCTCTGCAGGGAGATGAGCATCTCCTTCATGGTAGTGTCTAGAACAGGTTGATCTGATGTGGGGAAAGCTGCTATAGCTGATGGCTGAGGTAATATTGAGAGAGATGCAGGGCTTACCTCAGTGCTGTTTTCTGTTGAATCCATTCGCATCCTCGCTTTTGCTGGGCTGTTGCAGGCTGATGAGGAAGGATATTGAAGGGATGTCTCTGGAGAGTGTGGATGAGGCAGTATTTCAGTGTCATCTGCATCAGGGAGGTCTGTGTAAGCTGATGAATTCTGTGCAGGGCCGCGGGCGCCATCTTGGATTTCTGTGTCCAGCTGCAGTGAAAAGTAATCTGTCAGTTTCTTTGGCGGCCTGTATTCTTTCCTCTTGCGAGTCGGCTGAGACATTGCTGGTCACTGTGGCAGTGTCTCTGTCTGTTTAGGGGTCAGATGGAGCTGTAGAAGCGGCGATGTTCGCTTAGATCGTTCCGGTCGGTGCAGGAGCTGAGGATTCAGACGTCCATCTTGCTCGGCGGTTAGCCACGCCCCTCTACACCACATTTTTTAAGTATATAGCTAGACGTGTTGTTTCCCACTGCTTTAATAAGAAGCTGATGAATATCAGTAGCAGAAGCCTCATATGCTTCCTGTGCAGCGCTAAGTTTGTTTGCAAACCCAATTGGATTCTTTCTAGGATCTCCCAATCCCTCTAATATGGCTCTCATATCTTGGGGACTAAAAGGTACATGCCATTTAATTTGAGACTTACTGTCAACAGCATCACCTTCAAAAACTAATTGGGTTATGACAGGATAAACTGCAACAGATTGCTCTATGCCAGGGGCAGAAGGGCTGGCATCTCCCTTCCTTCTCTCTTCATCTTGCTGCCACAATTTGGAAATTATGGTTTGCTCCGGAAGTTCAGACTCTATCTCTCTTTCTCTGGCCAAAGCCTTAAGTTCAGAGAGATCTAGTTTTGCATATGTGCCATTTGATTTATGCCAATCATCTGTTTCTAGGATACGAGCCAAAATCCTCTTTGTAGGTTGATATGGGGCTGTTAAACCTCTGCTCTCTACTATATTGCATAGCTCATCTTTTGTGTGTTCCATGTAATCTAATTCTTTTGCTTTTGTGCGTGGACCCCTTAAAGACAAACTGGCAGCCACATAAGGTGGGGGGTCCTCCTCTACAGAGTCTTCTGGCCAAACGTAGTAAATTTGGGCAGTACTTTTATTAAATATCTCCGTCAAGCCAGTTTGATTCGCTACTTTAGCTTCTGTCTCCCATGTGCAAGCTATTCTCCACGTTCCTTCACTGCACAGTAGTGGGCCATAATTGTGCAGAAAAGTTTGCCATACTTTTAAATCAAAAGTCCCTTCAGATTTTAAAGGTTTAGCTGTTCCCTTTGTCCATTCTACCCATTTATCTAGGGGCTCAGTATAGGCAGAACCGTACCTTCGGTTCATATATTCTCTAGCGCTCATCTTGCGCTGGGCATTTTCTGAAGGCCTCTCTCCCTTCATTCCCTTAATTAATTTAATGCCCATAATGACTGGCCAGTCTTCTCTACTTGTGCCTATACCCTCTTGCCTCTAAAACAAATAGTACAGCAAATCTGCAGATTTACAAGAATAGTCTCCACTTATTACGTGGATAGAAGGGGTTTATGACAATAGACAAAACACTCATTAAGAGACCCTCCTCGTCTCTTCTCTTCTCTGTGAGTTTTATCTGACCCTACCATGCGCCTCTGACCCAGGTCACCCACAAGGAGTCAACGCAGGGAACTGCAGAGGATTTTCCCTATCCACACACAGTCCAACCCGTGAAGGGGAACACATACACATTCACACACACACGTTACCCAACCAGAAAGGTCCGAGAGTGGTCTGGTTTCCTTGAGAATCGACAGATAGGATATATAGTAAAAGGCATAAATATAGCAAGCGTAAGGGTAGCTTACCTAGCCGGCATTTGAGGTCTACGTTTCCCGATGATCCCGATCGAAACACGGTTCCTTCTAGAGACTCTGCCAAACTCCTGGCTGGCTCACCAAGCTGATATGACTGATTTCTGATTGGGACTCTAAAACAAAGTTAATACTGCAGCTGCAGGAACAGATTCACAGGACTCAATCACTGTGTTTAAAATGTCCGTTCAGTGAAAAAATGTATTATTACATGTTATTTTATACATAGATAAGAAAGGGGTGGTGTGAGATGTTATTAAAAACTAACAAATAGAAATATGTTAATAAAAGCTAACAAATAGAAATATATTCTTAAAAACTAGCGAATAGAACAATTGCAAAAGTAAAACCTTGAGAAGGGAGGGGGGAGTAGAGAGCGTTTAGTAGGAGAAGTGTCTGTGTGTTAGGTGAAGGTTACAGAACACATTTCAACAGTGAGAACAAAATGGATTCTCTTGTGCTTAAATTAACAGTACAATGAATGTCCATGTCAGAATATACAATGAAAAGCTTCCGTCTGACTTTTTCTGTCCGACATTCAGCTCATGTGTATGCAGCATAAGATTTACTTTGATTTGACCATTTGTTTCATTAGATCTTTAACCCCTTCCCGACCGGTGCACGTCGGCAGAATGGCGCGGCTGGGCAAATGGACTTACAGGTACGTCCATTTGAATTCCCCGTCGTGCCATTGTGTGTGCGCGCTGGCTGGGAGCTCCGTAAGTCGGGTCGCGGGTCCCGCAGACTCAATCGCTGCGGGGATACCCGCGATCGCCTCACAGAGGGGACGAACAGGGAGATGCTGATGTAAACAGCATCTCCCCGTTCTGCCTAGTGACACTGTCACTGATCTCTGCTCCCTGTCATCGGGAGCAGTGATCAGCATAGTGACACAGCTAGCCCATCCCCCCTACAGTTAGTAATCACTCCCTAGTACTGACTTAACCCCTCCCTGCCCCCTAGTGGTTAACCCCTTCACTGCCAGTGTCATTTACACAGGAATCAGTGCATTTTTAATTGCACTGATCGCTGTATAAATAACAATGGTCCCAAAAATGTGTCAAAAATGTCCGACATGTCCGCCATAACGTCGCAGTCACAATAAAAATTGCTGATCGCCGCCATTACTAGTAAAAAAAAATTATTAATAAAAATGCCATAAAACTATCCCCTATTTTGTAAACGCTATAACTTTTGCGCAAACCAATCAATAAACGCTTATTGCGATTTTTTTTTAACTAAAAATATGTAGAAGAATACGATCGGCCTAAACTGAGGAAAAAAAAGTTTTTTTATATATTTTTTGGGGATATTTATTATAGCAAAATGTAAAAAATAATGCATTTTTTTCAAAATTGTTGCTCTTATTTTGTTTATAGCGCAAAAAATAAAAAACGCAGAGGTGATCAAATACCACCAAAAGAAAGCTCTATTTGTGGGAAAAAAAGGACATCAATTTTGTTTGAGAGCCACGTCGCACAACCGCGCAATTGTCAGTTAAAGCGACGCAGTGCAGAATCGCAAAAAGTGCTCTGGTCAGGAAGGGGGTAAAATCTTCCGCAGCTGAAGCGGTTAACTAATTACCTAATCATGTCAAATTCATTAGTAATATTCGCTATAATTTCTTTCGTATTAGTTGAAATTCATTATTTTTTTATTTGGACATTCGGATGCATCCAATGTCTGAAAGATGCAAAATTTGGCCAAAATTTAGATTCCTTATGAAACTAATTGCACATGTCTACTTGTATACAAATCACACCTTTTGTTTTGCCATGCCAATCAGCCTACTTAATTTTCATGCAACAATTTTCCCAGCTGCAGCTTAACAAAACACATAAAACATAAAAATTTGCTACAAATTTTATTGGTCAACAAAACAGGACTTGGAAAAGAGCAAGGAAAGCAAAAAACACATGTATGTTAATTTGAAACACTAATGCCCCGTACACACGGTCGGATTTTCCGATGGAAAATGTGTGATAGGACCTTGTTATCGGAAATTCCGACCGTGTGTAGGCTCCATCACACATTTTCCATCGGATTTTCCGACACACAAAGTTTGAGATCAGGATATAAAATTTTCCGACAACAAAATCCGTTGTCGGAAATTCCGATCGTGTGTACACAAATCCGACGGACAAAGTGCCACGCATGCTCAGAATAAATTAAGAGATGAAAGCTATTGGCTACTGCCCCGTTTATAGTCCCGACGTACGTGTTTTACGTCACCGTGTTTAGAATGATCGGATTTTCCGACAACTTTGTGTGACCGTGTGTATGCAAGACAAGTTGGAGCCAACATCCGTTGGAAAAAATCCTAGGATTTTGTTGTTGGAATGTCCGAACAAAGTCCGATCGTGTGTACGGGGCATAACAGAATATGGTTTTGAGGTCTGACCATTTTGCAGAGGAAATTAACAGGAGTGCGCCCACAAACAGACATCTATTTAAAGTCACAAAATATTGCGGAAGATTTTGCAAAATAATGCAGCACAGACTATTGACTACTTCGCGCCCGCGCTACAGTCGAAAGACGGCTGCAGCGCGGACGCTATCTGCCGGGTGGCCGTCCCTGGACGTCCTGATGTTTACTTCCGTGATGCGCGCTCCCGCGGGCGCGCATCAGGGAAGTTTTGTTCTGGCCGTGTCCCTTGGACACAGCCAGTCACAGATCGCTGAAAACAGCCAATCATAGCGGCCGTTTACAGCGTGATTGGTGGTGCCAATGAGAGATGATCTCAAACGTAAACATATGAGATCATCTCTCATTGCCGGCTCTCCCTCCTCACACAGAGACAGCGTGTGAGGAGGGAGAGCGAACTGTGCTTCAGCTTTAGCTACTGTGAGTAAAAAAAACACATACACTGTGCCAACACACTAATATCAGTGCCATCTACCAGTGCAATCTGCCAGTGCCATCTGCCATCTGCCAGTGCCATCTGCCAGTGCCTCTGTCAGTCCCATCTGTCAGTCCCATCTGTCAGTCCCATCTGCCAGTGCCATCTGCCAGTGCCATCTGCCATCAGTGCCACCTGTCATCAGTTCCACCTGTCAGTGCTACCTGTCAGTGCAACCTGTCAGTACCATCTGTCAGTACCACCTGTCAGTGCCACGTGCCATCTGTTATCAGTGTCACCAGTGCCACGTATTAGTGTCATCAGTGTCACGTAAGTGTCACGTGTCTTCAGTGCCATGTAAGAGTGCCAGCTATCATCAGTGTCACTTGTCATCAGTGCCTTCTGTCATCACCAACAATGGCTAGAAGATTATATTCAGCTGAGGAGGCGTACAGTATTCTTGCGGGTGACAAGAGCAACGGGGAGCTCTCCGCTTCGGATTCCTCCTCATTTTCCGATTCTGAGTCTGACGTGGACTACGAGCCTGTCATAACCAGTGGTACACTGGCAGCCTCAGAGGAGGAGGATGAGAGTCCACCCGCCAGACGAGGGCGTACTGGTGATGAGGCAGTGCCATCCACCAGCACCGCAGTGCCATCCACCAGCACCGCAGTACCTCGGCAAAGGCCACGTACCAGTGGGGTGTCACCTCAGTCCCAAAGGGTTAGGTCCCATGCCAGCCTTCCCTATTCCCTTCAAAACCCCTTGTGGCTGCCACCTAATTCAGGAGAAGCTAGCGTTCCCCCTTTCACTGCCCAGCCAGAAGTCCAGGTGGACACAGAAAATTTTTCCCCGATAGACTTTTTCCACCTTATTTTTACTGAGGACATGCTTGCATCAATTGTGGCCCAGTGCAACCTATATGCCCAACAATTTATTGCAAGTAACCCAACGTCTTCTTATGCCCATCCATACGAGTGGAGAGCCCTAACAGTGGAGGAGTTTAAAATTTTTTTGGGCCTCACGTTCTGTATGGGACTAAACAGGAAAAATGAAATACGTTCGTATTGGTCTACCCTTCCCATCTACCACATGCCCATCTTTTCCTCAATAATGCCCAGGACCAGATATCTTATGATTATGAGATTCCTTCACTATAATGACAATACCCAGTGCCCTCCTCGAAATCACCCAAATTTTGACAAGCTTTTTAAAATTCGGCCCCTAATAAATTATTTTTCAGAAATCGTCCCCCAGTTGTTTACCCCAGGCCAACACATATGTGTGGATGAGTTCCTTATCAAATTTTCTGCCAGGCTGGGCTTAAAACAATTTATTCCCACCAAAAGGGCCCGCTATGGGATGAAGATGTACAAATTGTGCGATCGTGCTACAGGGTATACCTATGCCTTCATGGTATACTAAGGGAAGGACACCCAGCTACATCCCCCTAATTGCCCAGAATATATTGGATCGAGTGGGAAAGTCGATTGGGAACTCATAAACCCACTCCTGGAGAAAGGCTACCATCTGTATGTGGACAATTTTTATTCTAGTTTGCCCCTGTTCCGAAACCTTCATAGAAAGAAGACTCCAGCATGCGGCACCGTAAGGACGAATCAGAAGGGCTTTCCTCAAAGCCTCGTCAACAAGAAGTTAAGAAGAGGGGAGGCGGCGAGCTTACGGAATGAGGAAATTCTGTCTGTGAAGTGGAGGGACAGAAGGGACGTCTACATGCTTTCTTCAATCCACAATAACACATTTGTGTTGATCACCAGGAGGAATGGCCCAATTCAAAAGCCAACGTGTATCTATGAATACAACATGTATATGGGGGGTGTCGACTTCAACGACCAGATGCTCGAGCCCTACCTTTCCACTAGAAGAACAAACCAGTTGTATAAAAAAGTTTTGATTTATTTATTTAATTTGGCCATATACAACACCTATGTAATTTATCACAACTCCACTGACAGACCCAAACCCTTCCTTGGCTACCAGGAGGAAATCACCACTGCCCTTATATACCCGAACGGCCCACCAGAAAACATTAGATTCAATGTAATTAGCAGACTCTCTGAACGCCACTTTCCCGATAAAATCCCTCCCAGATCAACAGGCCAAAAACGTCAGAAAAAATGCCGGGTGTGCTCCAAACGAGGGGTGAGAAGAGACACCACTTATCATTGTCCCCAATGTCCTTCCCAACCAGGCCTCTGCATAGTTGACTGTTTCCGCCACTACCATACTTCACTAAATTATTAGTGAAGTATGGTAAACATAACCCTCACTTCCTGCCTTCACACACCTTCACACTCCTTATGCCTCTGCTTGCTCTGTAACTGACCCTGGCTTGTTATTCGACCATGCTTCTGCCTACCAATTCTGTTTATATCTCTGCCTGATCTGGAACTGACCCTGGACTGTTATTCGACCACGCTTCTGCCTACCGATTCTGTACATACCTCTGCCTGATCTGGAACCGACCCTGGACTGTTTGACCAGGCCTCTTGCCTGCCTCTTGGACTGATCTTGTACCCTGCCAGTGGACTAGTGGGATTCAGAACACAGGGGTCTCACATATGTGAGGAGCTCCAGAATTGTTTTTCTGGATGAAGAAAACAATTTCATTTGTTTTATCATTCCTAGATTAGGGTCTGGAGACTCGGAGGCTTCAAAGAGATTTGGGTGGGAGAAGCCTCTACTACTGTCCCCATTCTGTCCTGAACGAGGCCCTACTTCTACCTGCTGCCTGTAGGACCTATGCCATCATGCCTCTGCCTGTCGCATGAACTGACCACACCACATGGACCTGCCTACTACCAGGACCAATATATTGGCACTGCTGACAATCTCTGCCTGCACTGACCCTGGACTGTATATGGACAGTATCCCTGCCTGCTGCCTGTACTGACTATGGACAGTATTCCTGCCTGTTGCCTGGAAAATTGCGTTCGCTTTTGCTGATCAAGTCCCTGCCTGCTGCCTGGACCAGTGCCATCCTCCTGTGTACAACTGCGCTACTACAACTACAGGTAATCTTTTGTTTACTCTTTGCTCAGCATAATGTATTTTGGGGTATAATTCTTGGTATGTGAATGCTATGTGTCCCTAGAACACCTGATGGTGTTCCTTGCATGTTGGGCCTCTGTATGTGGCCAGGCTGTGTAAAAGTCTCACACATGTGGTATCGCCGTACTCAGGAGTAGCAGAATGTATTTTGGGGTGTCATTTTTGCTATGTACATGCTATGTGTTGGAAATATCTTACAAATGCACAACTTTGCGTAAAAAAATGCGTTTCATTTTTTTTCCGCATTTTCCAAAAAATTTTTGAAAAAAATGAACCGTTCAAAAGACTCATTATGCCTCATAGATTATATGTTGGGGTGTTAGCTTTCCAAAATGGGGTCACTTTGTGGGCATTTCCATTGTCCTGGTGCTCCAGGGCCTTCAAAAGTGTAATAGGTGGTTGAGAAATGAGATGTGTAATTTATGCTCCTAGAACGCCTGATGGTGCTATTTCAATATTGGGCCTCTGTATGTGGCCAGGCTGTGTAAAAGTCTCACACATTTGGTATCACCATACTCAGGAGGAGTAGCAGAATGTATTTTGGGGAGTCATTTGTGGTATACACATGCCATGTGAGAGAAATAACCTATTACAATGACAATTTTGTGGAAAAAAAAAAATCTTCATTTTGCAAAGAATTGTGGGAAAAAAATGACAACATCAAAAACCTCACAATGCATCTTACTAAATACCTTGGAAAGTCTACTTTCAAAAAAGGGGTCATTTGGGGGGTATTTGTACTTTCCTGGCTTGTTCGGGTTTGCAAGAAATGAGATCGGCCACCAGTACATCAGGTGTGATCAATTTTTTATGATTTGCACCACAGCTTGTAGACTCTCTAACTTTCACACAGACCAAATAATATCCACTAATTTGGGTTATTTTTACCAAAGATATGTAGCAGTATAAATTGTGGCCAAAATTTCTGAAGAAAAATTAATAATTTGCAAAATTTTATCACATAAACTTAGAAAAATGCGTTTTTTTTTTCAAAATTTTCGGTCTATTTTCATTTATAGCGCACAAAATAAAAAACCCAGAGGTGATCAAATATCACCAAAAGAAACCTCTATTTGTGGGATGAAATGATAAAAATTTCATGTGGGTACAGTGTTGTATGACCGCGCAATTGTCATTCAAAGTGCGACAGCGCTGAAAGCTGAAAATTGGTCTGGGCAGGAGGGGGGTTTAAAGTGGGGTTCCACCCAAAAAAAAAAAATACATAAAAAATCCTAAAAAAAAAAAAAAAAACAAAAAAACATTTGGATATTTTTTTTAACTTACCTCTAAATGCCTGTTGCTAGGGGGTCCCTCGTAGTCTGCCCCTTCCAGTGCCTGGGCTGGTGATATCACTTCCCCCTCGGCACAGGAAGGGCTCCGCTCTGCTCCCTCCCTCCTGTCAATCATCTGGGACCCATTACAGGTCCCAGGTGACTGAGCGGCCAATCACGGCGTGCGGCGCTGCTCGCGCATGCGCAGCGGGTGCCAGGCTGTGAAGCCACAGCCCGGCGCCCACAGTTGCAATGCCGGTGACGCTGAACGGAGGGGGAGACGAGCAGGGCTTCGATCCCCCGCATTGCTGGACCCAGGGACAGGTAAGTGTCCAATTAAAAGTCAGCAGCTGCAGTATTTGTAGCTGCTGACTTTTAATTTTTTTATTTTTTTACTGGACCCCCTGGGTGGAACTCCTCTTTAAGTGCCCAGTAAGCAAGTAGTTAAATCAAAGTGAACAACCTACAAACGACACACATTGACAACATCAAAAATACTTCAGGGCAAAATATCCTCCCCCACCCAAAAAAATACAATAAACCACATTTGTTTTGCAAAGACATAACAAACAAAACACAAAGAGAAAATACATGTGTTCCAAACTCTATAAGGACACCCAAATGTACTCTCTTGCCAGCCCCACACACAATCTTGCCTCTTTTCAGGACAAGGTAAAGGATGCTATCTGCAAGCTTTATATAACATAGGTTTGCATGCTAATGAGGCAATTGAAAACACATGCAGTCCATGAAACACACAAAATGCAAGTTCACCCAATGTAGAGAAAGAACTTCAAAGTGGGTACACCCGTTAACCACTTCAATACCAGGCACTTAGACACCTTCCTGCCCAGACCAATTTTCAGCTTTCAGTGCTGTCGCAGTTTGAAGGACAATTGCGCGGTCATGCTACACTGTACCCAAACTAATTTTTTATCAATTTGTTCCCACAAATAGAGCTTTCTTTTGGTAGTATTTGATCACCTCTGCGGTTTTTAAATTTTGCTAAACAAATAAAAAACGACCGAAAATTTTGAAAAAAATAAAAGTTTTGCCTTTGTTTCTGTTAAAAAAATTGTAAATAAGTAGGTTTTCTCTTTCACTGATGGGCGCTGATAAGGCGACACTGACAGGCACTGATACGGTGGCACCAATGAGGCGGCACCAAAGAGCGGGCACTGACGGGCACTGAGGATGGGCACTGATATGCGGCACTGATGGGCACTGGTAGGCGGCACTGATGGGTGGCACTGATATGCAGCACTGATGGGCATTGATAGGCGGCACTGATGGGCACTCATGGGTGGCACTGGGTGGCACTGGTTGGCACTGATGGGCACTGATAGGCGACACTGATGGGCACTGAAAGGCGGCATTGCTGGGCACTGATAGGGTGGCACTGATAGGCGGCACTGATAGGCATCACTGCTGGGCACTAATGGGCACTGACAGGCGGCACTGATGGGCACTGATGGGCACTGATACGCGGCACTGATATGAGGCACTGATAGGCTTCCCTGATGGCACTGGCAGTGGTAGGCATTGGAGTGGGCACTGATTGGCAGCTGCCTGGGCATTGATTGGCAGCTGCCTTTGCACTGATCAGTATTTCCCAGGGGGTATATGGGGCATACCTGGTTGTTCAGTGTGGCTGGTTTCCCTGGTGGTCCTGGGCGGCTTCCCTGGTGGTCCTGGGTAGGATCCGAGGGGGGGCTGTGCTGATAAACAATCAACACCGACCCCCCCTATCAGGAGAGCAGCCGATCGGCTCTCCCCTACTCGCGTCTGTCAGACGCGAGTGAGGAAAAGCCGATCACCGGCTCTTCCTATTTACATTGTGATCAGCCATGATTGGACATGGCTGATCACGTGGTAAAGAGTCTCCGTCAGAGACTCTTTACCTAGATCGGTGTTGCAGGGTGTCAGACTGACACCCCGCAACAACGATCGCCGCGATGCGCTCCCGAGATTCGAAACACGTCATATGACGTCTGGTCATGGATATCAAACCACTTTGCTGCCGTCATTTTGTAATAGGGCGGGCGCAAGTGGTTAAGGATGTCCTTAACCGGTTCCCGACCGGCTCCTGTAGATATACGTCGGCAAAATGGCACGGCTGTGCAAAGTAATGTACCTTACTTTACGTTAATTTAACGTTACGTTAATTTGCCGCCGTGTGCGGGCATGCGCGCCGCCGCGCGCCTGCCGCGATCTCCGTGAGTCGGGTCGCTGGTCCCGCGGACTCGATCGCTGCAGGCATACCCGCGATCGCCTCACGGAGAGGATGAACGGGGAGATGCCGTTGTAAACAGCATCTCCCCGTTCTGCCTAGTGACAATGTCACTGGATCTCTGCTCCCTGTCATTGTAGCAGAGGTCAGTGACGTCACATACACAGCCCATCCCCCCTACAGTTAGAATCACTCCCCTAGGACATACTTAACCCCTCCCCGCCCCCTAGTGGTTAACCCCTTCACTGCCAGTGTCATTTACACAGGAATCAGTGCATTTTTTTAGCACTGATTGCTGTATAAATTACAATGGTCCCAAAAATGTGTAAAAAATGTCTGACGTGTCCGCCATAATGTCGCAATCACAATAAAAATCGCTGATCGCCACCATTACTAGTAAAAAAAAAAAAATTAATAAAAATGCCATAAAACTATCCCCTATTTTGTAAACGCTATAACTTTTGCGCAAACCAATCAATAAACGCTTATTGCAATTTTTTTTACCACAAATATGTAGAAGAATACGTATCGGCCTAAACTGAGGAAAAAAAATGTTTTTTTATATATTTTTTGTGGATATTTATTATAGCAAAAAAGTAAAAAATAATGCATTTTTTTTCAAAATTGCCGCTCTTATTTTGTTTATAGCGCAAAAAATCAAAATTGCACAGGTGATCAAATACCACCAAGAGAAAGCTCTATTTGTGGGAAAAAAAGGTCGTAAATTTTGTTTCGGAGCCACGTCGCACGACCACTCTCTGAGCATGCCCAGAAACATCCAAGTGCTGTTCACACACAAAAATAAAATAAAGCAAATTCCCTGAGCATGCCCAGACTAAGGATGAGCTCAGGCATGTTTGCATGTTTGCAAGCCGCACTTGCAGAGCCCGCCAGGGAGTCGGCTCTGCAGAGCGCGAATCACAGGCAGTGAGACATTTCCTGATCTCTGCAGCCCTGCATCGGGACAATGTCTCACTGCTTGTGATTAGCGCTCCGCAGTGCCGACTTCCTGGAGGGTTCTGCAGGTGCGGCTTGCGAACACGCCTGAGCTCATCCTTAGCCCAGACCAATCCAAATGCAGCTAGCACAAAATAAGCCACCCCTTGTCCAAAATTAAGCACATCATCCAGCATGCTACAAAATTACAGATGGGACAAACACCCCCTGGTCCAGGGAGGCAAACAAAGAGCCTAACATGGGTAAAAGTTATACAACAAATACCATTGCAGTCTATGGGAACTGACTTGTTAATTTTGCTAGTCCCCACTTGGCTGGCTTATCTTCTAGTTATTGGCCTTAAAGTGGGTATGGGGGCCCAGGGCCCACCCTGAGGGACATATGTCACCAATTTGGACAACCCCAAAAATGAAACAAGGAGAAGTGCCTTTAAAAATGCAAAATTGCTGAAAAGCTAGTAACTTGGGGGGCGGCTTACTCTGCCTGTAAAATGGTGCATCTGTAGCATGTATCCAAAATGCTGCTTCAAAGATGTACGGCTTTAGAGAAAAGTTACAAATCTACATTGCAGCTGCAAGATTTTAACACCAAAAAAAAAATAGCCTGCCAACCCCCCCCCCTCGCCTCAATATATACAAGGTCATTTAGGTCTGTTAAGGCTTAAAATGAGAACACCCCACGTGAAAAATCCCACCCTAAACAGAAAAAATATTGTGCCCCTCCAAAACACTAACAAACCCCTAGCCAAACACACAGCAAGTCAGACCATGAAGGGGGGTTGATGCTTGGGGGCAGGAGGGGCTCGGGCTCCCCAAAAGTCAACCACCTTGTTCCCATATTCATGGGGACAAGGGCCTCTTCCACACAACTCTAGGCTGGGGTTGTGGGGGAATGCAGACAAGGGGCTTTATGGAATGTGGAAATCCCCTTTAAACTAATGGGTACAAGGTGCTTTGTGGTTGGCTTTCCTGGTGGTCCTGGGTAGGATCCGAGGGGGGGCTGTGCTGATAAACAATCAGCACAGACCCGCCCCTGTCAGGAGAGCAGCCGATCGGCTCTCTTCTATTCACGTCTTTCAGACGCGAGTGAGGAAAAGCCGATCACCGGCTCTTCCTATTTACATCGTGATCAGCCATGATTGGACACGGCTGATCACGTGGTAAAGAGTCTCCGTCAGAGACTCTTTACCTAGATCGGTGTTGCGGGGTGTCAGACTGACACCCTGCAACAACGATCGCCGCGATGCGCACCCCGGGGGCGCGCAGCGGCTCAATATCCTGCGGACGTCATATAATGCCCAGTCAGGATATTGAAACCACTTTGCCGCCGTCATTCTGCTATATGCTATATATGTGCGGCAAGTGGTTAACAGAGGACAGAATTAAAATTAGACTTGAGAAACTTAACATTAATAAATCACCGGGACCAGATGGCTTGCATCCGAGGGTACTTAGGGAACTCAGTCAAGTGATAGCCAGACCGTTGTTCTTAATTTTTACAGATAGTCTACTGACTGGAATGGTACCAGCTGATTGGAGAAAAGCCAATGTAGCACCAATATTTAAAAAGGGCCCAAAATACATCCCTGGGAATTACAGACCAGTTAGCCTAACATCAATAGTATGTAAACTCTTGGAGGGGATGATAAGGGACTATATACAAGATTTTAGTAATAAGAACGGTATCATTAACAGTAATCAGCATGGATTCATGAAGAATCGTTCTTGCCAAACCAATCTACTAACCTTCTATGAGGAGGTGAGTTGCCAGCTAGATAAAGGAAGGCCCGTAGACGTGGTGTATCTGGATTTTGCAAAAGCATTTGACACAGTTCCCCATAAACATTTACTGTACAAAATAAGGTCCGTTGGCATGGACCATAGGGTGAGTACATGGATTGAAAACTGGCTACAAGGGCGAGTTCAGAGGGTGGTGATAAATGGGGAGTACTCAGAATGGTCAGGGGTGGGTAGTGGGGTTCCCCAGGGTTCTGTGCTGGGACCAATCCTACTTAAACTGTTCATAAACGACCTAGAGGATGGGATAAACAGTTCAATCTCTGTATTTGCAGATGATACTAAGCTAAGCAGGGCAATAACTTCTCCGCAGGATGTGGAAATCTTGCAAAAAGATCTGAACAAATTAATGGGGTGGGCAACTACATGGCAAATGAGGTTTCAATGTAGAAAAATGTAAAATAATGCATTTGGGTGGCAAAAATATGAATGCAATCTATAAACTGGGGGGGAGAACCTCTGGGGGGATCTAGGATGGGAAAGGACCTGGGGGTCCTAGTAGATGATGTGCAATGCAATGCCAAGCTGCTGCTAACAAAGCAAACAGAATATTGGCATGCATTAAAAAGGGGATCAACTCCAGAGATAAAACGATAATTCTCCCGCTCTACAAGACTCTGGTCCGGCCGCACCTAAAGTATGCTGTCAAGTTCTGGGCACCAGTCCTCAGGAAGGATGTACTGGAAATGGAGTGAGTACAAAGAAGGGCAACAAAGCTAATAAAGGGTCTGGAGGATATTAGTTATGAGGAAAGGTTGCGAGCGCTGAACTTATTCTCTCTGGAGAACTGATGCTTGAGAGGGGATATGATTTCAATATACAAATACCGTACTGGTGACTAGGGATGAGCTTCGTGTTCGAGTCGAACCCATGTTCGACTCGAACATCGGCTGTTCAATCGTTCGCCGAATTGCGAACGTTATGGGCCGTTCGCGCTAAATTCGTGTGGCGCGTCACGGCCCATAATTCACTGCGGCATCGCAGTGCATTGCTGGCTGATGATTGGCCAAGCATGCACTATGACCCGCATGCTTGGCCAATCACAGCGCTGTCAGTAGAGAGAGCTGTAATTGGCCAAAGCCAGGGTGGCTTTGGCCAATTACGGCTCAGGGCATTTAGTACACACCCCACACTATATAAGGCCGCCTGCACGGCGGCCCTGTGTAGTGTGTGTTCCGGTGTGCTGAGAGATAGAGAGAGAGAGAGACAGTGTCATTTGATTTGAGTTAGATAGATTAGGCAGAACAGTCAGTCAGTTAGCTGCACTTACAGTGTATTGTGTATATATATGCATCCCAGGTGTTGCATATATATATATACACTGTATTCAGTTTAGCTAGATCCGTTCCTGTTATCTTCTATCTAGACTATTTACATTTAATGCAGTGCGTCCTGCTCACAGTGTTCAGCTAGATCCGTTCCTGTTATCTTCTAGACTATTTACATTTAGTGCAGTGCGTCCTGCTCACAGTGTTCAGCTAGATCCGTTCCTGCTATTTACATTTAGTGCAGTGCGTCCTGCTCACAGTGTTCAGCTAGATCCGTTCCTGTTAAATTCCTACTGACCGGCAGGCTTGTCTGGTTACAGTATATAAAGCTACCTGAAGAAAATTACAGGTGTTCTATTTGATCCTATTAGTACCACGGTCAGGCAGCTAGACTATTTACATTTAGTACAGTGCGTCCTGCTC
The DNA here is from genome assembly GCF_042186555.1 of Aquarana catesbeiana. Taxonomy (NCBI): domain Eukaryota; kingdom Metazoa; phylum Chordata; class Amphibia; order Anura; family Ranidae; genus Aquarana; species Aquarana catesbeiana. The sequence continues at coordinate 9,057,695 of NC_133336.1, forward strand.
ACAGTGTTCAGCTAGATCCGTTCCTGTTATCTTCCTACTGACAGGCAGGCTTGTCTGGTTACAGTATATAAAGCTACCTGAAGAAAATTACAGGTGTTCTATTTGATCCTATTAGTACCACGGTCAGGCAGCTAGACTATTTACATTTAGTACAGTGCGTCCTGCTCACAGTGTACAGCTAGATCCGTTCCTGTTATCTTCCTACTGACAGGCAGGCTTGTCTGGTTACAGTATATAAAGCTACCTGAAGAAAATTACAGGTGTTCTATTTGATCCTATTAGTACCACGGTCAGGCAGCTAGACTATTTACATTTAGTACAGTGCGTCCTGCTCACAGTGTTCAGCTAGATCCGTTCCTGTTATCTTCCTACTGACAGGCAGGCTTGTCTGGTTACAGTATATAAAGCTACTTGAAGAAAATTACAGGTGTTCTATCCCAGCTTAGTGCAGCTACAGGCCATTAGTATGTCTGGAAGGCCAAGAAGGAGAGGCAGACAGTCACAAGCCAATAAGAGAGGGCAAGCAGGCTCTGTGTCTAGTGCTGGTCGTGGAGACGGTGCATCCTCATCAGCACGTGGCCATGGGACACGCTTGGCCTTTTTTTCGGCAGCTGGCCATGTTGAGCCGCAACATGCGGAAGACTTGGTCGAGTGGATGACCAAGCCGTCCTCATCCTCCTCATCCTCTCTCACCCATGCCCAGGGTGCTTTGTCTGGCAAAGCAGCGGCCTCTTCCCTCAGCTCAATGTCATCAGTGACTCCTTCCCTAGCTCCACCATGTCCTCATGAGGATTCCCTCGAACTGTTTGACCACAGTGTTGGGTACATGCTCCAGGAGGATGCCCAGCGTTTGGAAGGCTCTGATGACGATACTGAGCTCGATGAAGGCAGTAACATGAGCGCGGACAGAGGGGGTGCCCAAGAAGGACAGCAATCTGGCAGTCATGCTCCCCCTGCTGCAGCATACTGCCAGGTTTGCTCCAGTGATGAGGAGGGAGGGGATGATGAGGTCACTGACTCAACGTGGGTGCCTGATAGGAGAGAGGAGGAGGAGGAGGAGGAGGAGGAGGAGGAGGAGGAGGAGGCGGCAGCACATCACCAACGAGGCAGGATGCCCTCCAGGGGCCAGCCTAAGGGCAACACATTGACTGCATCACACCCCAAAGCTCCACATGTGCAGGGCGCTGCAGTCTCTGCGCGTTATTCAAAAAGTTCTTTGGTGTGGGCCTTTTTTGAGACGAGTGCATCAGATCGCACCGCTGCTATTTGCAACATATGTCTCAAGCGTATCTCGCGTGGCCAAAATATCTCCCGCTTGGGTACCACATGCTTGACCAGACATATGTTGACCTGCCATGCAGTTCGTTGGCAAGCGTATCTAAAAGACCCACACCAAAGAACAAAGAGGATCTCTCCTTGCTCCTCATCAGCTGAGATTTCCAACCCCACTAGACCTTCAGTCCTCTCTGAGACCTGCAGTGAGAGGAATGAAGGTGTAGAATTAGGTGTGTCACAGCCAAGTACTTGTGGGCAATCTGCTTTTGGTACACCGACGTCAGATTGTACCAGGCAAATTTCCCTGCCCCAGCTGCTGCACCGCCGAAAGAAGTTTGCTCCCAGCCATCCACATGCCCAGCGGTTGAATGCTAGCTTGGCAAAATTGCTAGCACTTCAACTGCTGCCTTTTCAGTTGGTAGACTCTGCCCCCTTCCGTGAGTTTGTGGAATGTGCGGTTCCTCAGTGGCAGGTACCCAAACGCCACTTTTTCTCACGGAAGGCGATTCCGGCTCTCTACTGGCATGTGGAAGGCAATGTCCATGCCTCGCTGGACAGGGCGGTCAGCGGTAAGGTGCATATTACCGCTGACTCATGGTCCAGCAGGCATGGACAGGGACGTTACCTAAGTTTCACGGCGCATTGGGTGACTCTGCTGGCAGCTGGGAAGGATGCAGGACAAGGTGCAGTAGTGTTGGAGGTTGTTCTGCCACCACGCCTCCAAAATGCTGATTGTGACACACCTCTCTCCTCCACCCCCTCCTCTTCTTCTTCCTCCATGGCCTCTTCCTCGGAACCAGCGGTGCTCCGTAGGCGTTCAAGGGGCTACGCAAGTACGCAGGCCAAAAGATGCCATGCGGTGCTTGAGCTGGTGTGCTTGGGGGACAGGAGCCACACTGGGGCAGAGGTTCTGTCAGCTCTGCAGGGGCAGGTTCAGAGGTGGTTGACGCCACGCCAACTTAAGGCAGGAATGGTGGTTTGCGACAATGGCACCAACCTCCTCTCTGCCCTCCGACAGGGACAAATGACCCATGTGCCCTGTTTGGCTCACGTCCTTAACTTGGTGGTGCAGCGGTTCTTGGGCAGGTACCCAGGCTTACAGGATGTCCTGAGGCAGGCCAGGAAAGTCTGTGTGCATTTCCGCCGGTCATATAATGCCAGTGCTCGGCTGACGGACCTCCAAAAGGAGTTTAACCTGCCCAAGAACCGCCTAATCTGTGACATGCCCACCAGGTGGAACTCAACGTTGGCCATGCTGCAGCGGCTGCACACGCAGCAGAGGGCCATCAATGAGTACCTGTGCGACTATGGCACCAGGACAGGGTCAGGGGAGCTTGGTTTTTTTTCCCCACGCCAGTGGGCCATGATCAGGGATGCATGCACTGTCCTGTCACCATTCGAGGAGGCCACGAGGATGGTGAGCAGTGACAGTGCATGCATCAGTGACACTGTCCCCCTTGTCCACCTGTTGGAGCACACGCTGCGTGGAATAATGGACAGGGCACTTGAGGCAGAACAGAGGCAGGAAGAGGAGGACTTCCTTAGCTCTCAAGGCCCCCTTTATCCAGACAGTGTTCCTGCGTGCCCGCCGATCACACAGGAAGAGGACGAGGAGGAAGAGGAGGAGGAGGAAGATTGTGTCAGTATGGAGGTGGAGCCTGGCACTCAGCATCAGCAGCAGTCTTTAAGGGATCAGTCCCAAGAAACACATGGACTTGTACGTGGCTGGGAGGAGGTGGCTGCGGACCATGTCGTTCTTAGTGACCCAGAGGACTCCGGACCGAATGCCTCAGCAAACCTACGCTGCATGGCCTCCCTGATCCTGCAAAGCCTGCGTAAGGATCCTCGTATTCGTGGTATCAAGGAGAAGGACCAATACTGGCTGGCAACCCTCCTTGATCCACGTTACAAGGGTAAGGTTGCGGACCTTATCTTGCCATCGCAGAGGGAGCAGAGGATGAAACATCTTCGGGAGGCCTTGCAGAAAGGTCTGTGCAACGCGTTCCCAGAGACTGGGAGGTTACAAACTCCTGTTTCTGGACAACGTGTTGCTGAGGCTTCGGTCAGTCAAAGAAGGAGCGGTGGAGAAGGTGGCCGTCTGACCGATGCGTTCAGACAATTTTTTGGTCCGCAGCCCCAAGGTATGATCGGTTCCAGCAACCATCGCCAGCGTCTGTTTTACATGGTGCAGGAATACCTAGGGGCAAGATCAGACTTGGACACCTTTCCCACCGAAAATCCTCTGGGTTGCTGGGTCTTGAGGATGGATCACTGGCCAGAGCTTGCACAGTATGCAATTGAGCTACTGGCCTGTCCTGCATCCAGCGTTCTTTCGGAACGCACATTCAGTGCTGCTGGAGGCGTGGTAACCGATCACAGGGTGCGTCTGTCCACCGACTCGGTCGATCGGCTGACCTTCATAAAAATGAATGAGTCTTGGATCACCACCAGCTACCAAGCACCTGATGCTGATGTAACCGAATAATTTTTTTTGAAATCTCAGATCCCTTCAAAGACTGCCTATGCTGATGCTGAGTGACTATCCCTGAGTAATTATCCTCTTCCTCCTCAATCATCACGCTGATAGCTTGTAAGAACATTTTTGGTTCTGGGCGCCACCACCAGTGCCTAAGGCACAATTTTTCAGCCCCTGTTTAACAGGGGCGTGTAATTACAATTTTTGATGTAATACTTTGCAGCAGGGCTCGTTCCTGCATTCCAACTAGAGTGTCTGTGAGGGGTTGCAGTGTTGTGGCACCAGCACCAGTGCCTAGGGCCCAATTTTTCTGCCCCTGTCTAACAGGGGCGTGTAATTACAATTTTTGATGCAATACTTTGCAGCAGGGCTCGTTCCTGCGTTCCAACTAGAGTGTCTGTGAGGGGTTGCAGTGTTGTGGCACCAGCACCAGTGCCTAAGGCCCAATTTTTCTGCCCCTGTCTAACAGGGGCGTGTAATTACAATTTTTGATGCAATACTTTGCAGCAGGGCTCGTTCCTGCGTTCCAACTAGAGTGTCTGTGAGGGGTTGCAGTGTTGTGGCACCAGCACCAGTGCCTAAGGCCCAATTTTTCTGCCCCTGTCTAACAGGGGCGTGTAATTACAATTTTTGAAGCAATAATTTGCAGCAGGGCTCGTTCCTGCGTTCCAACTAGAGTGTCTGTGAGGGGTTGCAGTGTTGTGGCACCAGCACCAGTGCCTAAGGCCTAATTTTTCAGCTCCTGTTCAACAGGGGCATGTAATTACAATTCTTGATCTAATATTTCACAGCAGGGCCCTGTGAGGGCTTACAGTGTTGTGGCCACAGCAACACCTAAGGCCCAAATTTCTGCTGAGTATATAGGGCAGGACCCTACTTTCAAACATCTAACTTACAAACGACTCCTACTTGCAAACGGAAGGAGACAACAGGAAGTGAGATGAAATCTACCCCTAGGAAGGGAAATTCTCTCCTGTAAGAGTTAATATGGGAAAACAATTTCTCCTTTCCACTGATGCTTTCCAATCCTTGTTCCACAAAAAAACCCAAATTTTCAAAAAACATTTTTCATTGGGACAAAAAAGTGAGGTGAAATCTTCTGAAGAGGAGGAAAGACAGCAAAACAAATGTCACAGGGGTGATAACCCTTCCCTATGTTTTCCAAAAAGCTTAGAAAAGATTTTTTGGCTGGAGCTAAACACGTTAAAAATGTTCAAAATTACAAACAGATTCTACTTAACAACAAACCTACAGTCCCTGTCTTGTTTGCACCGCCTGTATACTGCTGTTCAGAGTATATAGGGCCTGGTGGCCCCACACCTTTCCTTATTTTAATTTGGGTGCGGGGTTCCCCTTAATATCCATACAAGACCCAAAGGGCCTGGTAATGGACTGGGGGGTACCCATGCCGTTTGTCTCACTGATTTTCATCCATATTGCCATGACCCGACATGACATTAAACCCGCAAGCAGTTTTAAATGAGATTTTTTCCTTTAAAAATGACATTTGGTGCAGGGACTGTTCTAAACATGGGAAACACGCGTCACTTTACAGGCATACTATAGACACCCCCCAGGTACGATATTTAAAGGAATATTTCACTTTTTTTTTTTTACTTTAAGCATCATTAAAATCACTGCTCCCGAAAAAACGGCCGTTTTTAAAAGTTTTTTTTGCATTGATACATGTCCCCTGGGGTAGGACCCGGGTCCCCAAACCCTTTTTAGGACAATACCATGCAAATTAGCCTTTAAAATGAGCACTTTTGATTTCGAACGTTCGAGTCCCATAGACGTCAATGGGGTTCTAACGTTCGTGCGAACTTTCGGTCCGTTCGCGGGTTCTGGTGCGAACCGAACCGGGGGGTGTTCGGCTCATCCCTACTGGTGACCCTAAAATAGAATTAAAATTTTTTTGCAGAAGAGAGTTTAACAAGACTCGAGCGAAACTCATTAAAATTAGAAGAAAAGAGGTTTAACCTTAAACAACGTAGAGGGTTTTTTACTGTAAGAGCGACAAGGATGTGGAATTCCCTTCCACAGGCGGTGGTCACAGCGGGGGGCATTGATAGCTTCAATAAACTATTAGATAATCACCTGAATGACCGCAACATGCAGGGATATATAATGTAATACTGACACATAATCACACACATAGGTTGGACTTGATGGCACTGTGTCGCTTTAACTGCTAATTGCGCGGTCATGCAATGTTGTACCCAAACGAAATTTGCGTCCTTTTTTTCCCACAAATAGATCTTTCTTTTGATGGTATTTGATCACCTCTGTGGTTTTTATTTTTTGGGCTGCATGTGTGCGGGAGGCGGGAGCCAGGAATCGGCAAGACGGGTGGAGGGGTTTTCTCATGCGGGGGGCGGCGTGTGTCACTCGCACCCCCATAAGCAGCAGGTGACAGGTGGAGCCTTAAGCTCCGCCTACCCTCCCCTGCACTGCTTTCCTGCAGTGAATCGTCTCCTCGGCCCTGGGGCGGGATCTGGCTGTGACGTCAGGAGGAGGAGAGAGAGGAGCACGAGGGAAACCCCCAGGACAGCAGGTACAGTGATTGAATACATTATATCAGTGTTATGGGCACTGGCAGTGGCTGCATTTGATGGGCACAGTGTTAGCATTTGATAGGCACAGTGTTTGCATTTGATGGGCACAGTGGCTACGTTTGATGGGCACAGTGGCAGCATTTGATGGGCACAGTGTTAGCATTTGATGGGCACAGTGTTAGCATTTGATGGGCACAGTGGCTACGTTTGATGGGCACAATGGCTGCAATTGATGGGCACAGTGGCTGCGTTTGATGGCACAATGGCTGCGTTTGATGGCACAATGGCTATGTTTGATGGCACAGTGGATGCGTTTGATGGGCACAGTGGCTGCAATTGATGGGCACAGTGGCTACGTTTGATGGCACAGTGGATGCATTTGATGAGCACAGTGGATGCGTTTGATGGGGCACAGTGGCTGCGTTTGATGGGGCACAGTGGCTGCGTTTGATGGGGCACAGTGGCTGCATTTGATGGGGCACAGTGGCTGCATTTGATGGGGCACAGTGGCTGCGTTTGATGGGGCACAGTGGCTGCGTTTGATGGGGCACAGTGGCTGCAATTGATGGGCACAGTGGCTGCAATTGATGGGCACAGTGGCTGCAATTGATGGGCACAGTGGCTGCAATTGATGGGCACAGTGGCTGCGTTTGCTGGCACAGTGGCTGTGTTTGAGGGCACAGTGGCTGCAATTGATGGGCACAGTGACTGTGTTTGATGGGCACAGTGGCTGCGTTTGATGGGGCACAGTGGCTGCATTTGATGGCACAGTGGTGGCGTTTGATGGGGCACAGTGAGGCCACAATTGATGGGGCACAGTGAGGCTGCAATTGATGGGCACAGTGAGACATGCCCCCCCGTGATAGCATTAAAGCTCAGCAGCTACAAATACTGTAGCTGCTTACGTTTAATATTAGGACACTTACCTGTCCAGGGATCCAGCGATGTCGACATCTCAGCCGATTTTCGGATTGGCTTTGAGGTTTTGCCACTATCATTCATGGTAAGGGAAACCGACTGGTTCCCTACTGCACATGTGCGAAGCGCGTTGCACTTTCTGAATGGCCCAGTGGAGGAAGGAGGAGGGGGGGGCAAAGTTCAGAGGGGACAGCGCAGTCTCCCGGAAGTGGGGAAGGGTACCTGTCAGAAACAGGTAGCCGTTCCCCCCTGAAAGGTGCCAAATAAGCCTAAAGAGGAAGGGGTGTGGTTTACAGATGATAGGGTGGGTCTTAAACAGGAAGGGGTGTGGCCTCGGCAGGATGGGGTGGGTCGTATTTAAATTAGCGGGGTGCATGCGTTTAGTCAGGCCTAGGGCAGCACAAAACCTAAATACCTAAAAACCTAAGTTGAGTACAACCCCCCACAAATGACCCCATTTTGGAAAGTAGACACCCCAAGGAAATTGCTGAGAGGCATGTTTAGCCCATTGAATATTTTTTTTTCCCAAAAAAAAAATATTTTACAAAAAGTTGTCACTAAATGATATATTGCTCACACATGCCATGGTTATATGTGGAATTGCACCCAAAATACATTTAGCTGCTTCTCCTGAGTATGGGGATACTACATGTGTGGAACTTTTTGGGAGCCTAGCTTCATACGGGGCCCCGAAAACCAATCACCGCCTTCAGGGTTTCTAAGGGCGTAAATTTTTTTCACTCACTACCTATCACAGTTTTGAAGGCGATAAAATGCCAAGATGGCACAACCCCCCCAAATGACCCCATTTTGGAAAGTAGACACCCCAAGCTATTTGTTGAGAGGCATGCTGAGTCCATGGAATATTTTATATTTTCCCACAAGTTGCGGGAAATGACAAACTTTTTTTTTTTTTTTGCACAAAGTTGTCACTAAATGATATATTGCTCAAACATGCCATTGGCATATGTGGAATTACACCCCAAAATACATTCTGCTGCTTCTCTTGAGTATGGGGATACCACATGTGGGGGACTTTTTGGGATCCTAGCTGTGTACAGGGCCCCGAAAACCAATCACCGCTTTTAGGATTTCTAAGGGCGTAAATTTTTTATTTCACTCCTCACTACCTATCACAGTTTTGAAGGCCATAAAATGCCAAGATGGCACAAAACCCCCCCAAACGACCCCATTTTGGAAAGTAGACACCCCAAGCTATTTGCTGAAAGGCATGTTGAGTCCATAGAATATTTTATATTTTGACACAAGTTGCGGGAAAGTGACATTTTTTTTTTTTGCACAAAGTTGTCACTAAATGATATATTGCTCAAACATGCCATGAGCATATGTGAAATTACACCCCAAAATACATTCTGTTGCTTCTCCTGAGTATAGATGTGACATGTGTGAGACTTTTTGGGGGCCTAGCCGTGTACGGGACCCCGAAAATCCCTAGAAATCCTGAAGGCGGTGCTTGGTTTTCAGGGCCCCGTACTAGGCTCCCAAAAAGTCCCACACATGTGGTATCTCCGTACTCAGGAGAAGCATCAGAATGTATTTTGGGGTGCAATTCCACATATGGACATATTCCACATATGCCCATGGCCTGTGTGAGCAATACATCATTTAGTGACAACTTTAGATAGTTACATAGTTACATAGTTACAGTAGGTGAGGTTGAAAAAAGTCCATCAAGTCCAACCTATGTGTGTGATTATGTGTCAGTATTACATTATATATCCCTGTATGTTGCGGTCATTCAGGTGCTTATCTAATAGTTTCTTGAAGCTATCAATGCTCCCCACTGAGACCACTGCCTGTGGAAGGGAATTCCACATCCTTGCCACTCTTACAGTAAAGAACCCTCTACGTAGTTTAAGGTTAAGCCTCTTTTCTTCTAATTTTAATGAGTGGCCACGAGTCTTGTTAAACTCTCTTCTGCGAAAAAGTTTTATCCTTATTGTGGGGTCACCAGTACGGTATTTGTATATTGAAATCATATCCCCTCTCAAGCGTCTCTTCTTCAGAGAGAATAAGTTCAGTGCTCGCAACCTTTAGTCATAACTAAGATCCTCCAGACCCTTTATTAGCTTTGTTGCCCTTCTTTGTACTCGCTCCATTTCCAGTACATCCTTCCTGAGGACTGGTGCCCAGAACTGGACAGCATACTCCAGGTGCGGCCGGACCAGAGTCTTGTAGAGTGGGAGAATTATCGTTTTATCTCTGGAGTTAATCCCCTTTTAATGCCAATATTCTGTTTGCTTTGTTAGCAGCAGCTTGGCATTGCATGCCATTGCTGAGCCTATCATCTACTAGGACCCCCAGGTCCTTTTCCATCCTAGTTCCCCCCAGAGGTTCTCCCCCCAGTGTATAGATTGCATTCATATTTTTGCCACCCAAATGCATTATTTTACATTTTTGTACATTGAACCTCATTTGCCATGTAGTCTCCCACCCCATTAATTTGTTCAGGTCTTTTTGCAAGGTTTCCACATCCTGCGGAGAAGTTATTGCCCTGTTTAGCTTAGTATCGTCTGCAAATACAGAGATTGAACTGTTTATCCCATCCTCCAGATAGTTTATGAACAAATTAAATAGGATTGGTCCCAGCACAGAACCCTGGGGAACCCCACTACCCACCCCTGACCATTCTGAGTACTCCCCATTTATCACCACCCTCTGAACACGCCCTTGTAGCCAGTTTTCAATCCATGTACTCACCCTATGGTCCATGCCAACGGACCTTATTTTGTACAGTAAATGTTTATGGGGAACTGTGTCAAATGCTTTTGCAAAATCCAGATACACCACGTCTACGGGCCTTCCTTTATCTAGCTGGCAACTCACCTCCTCATAGAAGGTTAGTAGATTGGTTTGGCAAGAACGATTCTTCATGAATCCATGCTGATTACTGTTAATGATACCGTTCTTATTACTAAAATCTTGTATATAGTCCCTTATCATCCCCTCCAAGAGTTTACATACTATTGATGTTAGGCTAACTGGTCTGTAATTCCCAGGGATGTATTTTGGGCCCTTTTTAAATATTGGTGCTACATTGGCTTTTCTCCAATCAGCTGGTACCATTCCAGTCAGTAGACTATCTGTAAAAATTAAGAACAACGGTCTGGCAATCACTTGACTGAGTTCCCTAAGTACCCTCGGATGCAAGCCATCTGGTCCCGGTGATTTATTAATGTTAAGTTTCTCAAGTCTAATTTTAATTCTGTCCTCTGTTAACCACTTGCCGCCCGCCATATAGCAGAATGAAGGCGGCAAAGTGGTTTCAATATCCTGACTGGGCATCATATGAGGTCCGCAGGATATTGAGCTGCTGCGCGTCCCCGGGGTGCGCATCGCGGCGATCGTTGTTGCAGGGTGTCAGTCTGACACCCCGCAACACCGATCTAGGTAAAGAGTCTCTGACGGAGACTCTTTACCACGTGATCAGCCATGTCCAATCACGGCTGATCACGGTGTAAATAGGAAGAGCCGGTGATCGGCTTTTCCTTACTCACGTCTGAAAGACGCGAATAGAAGAGAGCCGATCGGCTGTTCTCCTGACAGGGGCGGGTCTGTGCTGATTGTTTAGCAGCACAGCCCCACCTCGGATCCTACCCAGGACCACCAGGGAAGCCAACCACAAAGCACCTTGTACCCATTAGTTTAAAAGGGATTTCCACATTCCATAAAGCCCCTTGTCTGCATTCCCCCACAACCCCAGCCTAGAGTTGTGTGGAAGAGGCCCTTGTCCCCATGAATATGGGAACAAGGTGGTTGACTTTTGGGGAGCCTGAGCCCCTCCTGCCCCCAAGCATCAACCCCCCTTCATGGTCTGGCTTGCTGTGTGTTTGGCTAGGGGTTTGTTAGTGTTTTGGAGGGGCACAATATTTTTTCTGTTTAGGGTGGGATTTTTCACGTGGGGTGTTCTCATTTTAAGCCTTAACAGACCTAAATGACCTTGTATATATTGAGGCGGGGGGGGGGAGAAGAGAGCCGATCGGCTGCTCTCCTGACAGGGGGGGGTCTGTGCTGATTGTTTATCAGCACAGCCCCCCTCGGATCCTACCCAGGACCACCAGGGAAGCCGCCCAGGACCACCAGGGAAGCCGCCCAGGCCCACCAGGCAAACCAGCCACACTGGACCACTGGGTATGCCCCCTAGACCCCCAGGGAAATACTGATCTGTGCAAAGACAGCAGCCAATCAATGCCCAGGCAGCTGCCAATCAGTGCCCACTCCAATGCCTACCACTGCTAGTGCCACCAGGGATGCCTATCAGTGCCGTGTATCAATGCCCATCAGTGCCATGTATCAGTGCCCATCAGTGCCACGTATCAGTGCCCATCAGTGCCACGTATCAGTACCCATCAGTGCCACCTATCAGTGCCCAGCAGTGCCACCCATAAGAACCCATCTGTGCAGCCTTTCAGTGCCCATCAGTGTCACCTAACAGTGCCCATCAGTGCCCACCAGTGCCACCCAGTGCCACCCATGAGTGCCCATCAGTGCCGCCTATCAATGCCCATCAGTGCTGCATATTAGTGCCACCCACCAGTGCCGCCTACCAGTGCCCATCAGTGCCGCATATCAGTGCCCATCATCAGTGCCCACTCATTGGTGGCACCTCATCGCTGCCACCTTATCAGTGCCCATCAGTGCCGCCTTATCAGTGCCCATCAGTGAAAGAGAAAACTTACTTATTTACAAAATTTTTAAACAAAAGCAAAACTTTTATTTTTTTCAAAACTTTCGGTATTTTTTTATCTGTTTCGCAAAAAATAAAAACCGCAGAGGTGATCAAATACCACCAAAAGAAAGCTCTATTTGTGGGAATAAAATGATAAACATTTAGTTTGGGTACAGTGTAGCATGACCGCGCAATTGTCATTCAAACTGCGACAGCGCTGAAAGCTGAAAATTGGTCTGGGCAGGAAGGTGTCTAAGTGCCTTGTATTGAAGTGGTTAACCATGGAGGTGCTTCCTGTGTTGTGTCATGAGGATAAACACTGCCGTTTTGGTTACTGAAGCCCCCCGATTCACTCGTGAAGACTGAGGAGAAGAATAAATTCAATACCTTCGCCATCTTCCCATCCTTTGTAACCAGATGTCCTTCCTCATTCTTTATGGGGCCAATATGGTCTGTCTGTCCTCCTTTTTTACTGTTTACATACTTAAAGAATTTCTTGGGATTTTTTTTGCTCTCCTCCGCTATGTGTCTCTCATGTTCTATCTTAGCCGTCCTAATTGCACCCTTACATTTCTTGTTGCATTCTTTATAAAGTCTGAATGCTGAGGATGATCCCTCAACCTTGTATTTTTTGAAGGCCTTCTCCTTTGCTTTTATATGCATTTTTACATTGGAGTTAAGCCATCCAGGACTTTTGTTCGCTCTTTTAAATTTATTTCCCAATGGGATACATTGGCTAATGCTCTTATTTAATATGCTCTTAAAGCAAACCCATCTCTCCTCCGTATTCTTTGTTCCTAATATTTTATCCCAATTTATGCCTTTTAGCAAGGTTTGTAGTTTAGGGAAGTTGGCTCTTTTCAAATTCAGTGTCTTTGTATTCCCTTTATGTTTCCTATTTGTGTGATTTATACTGAAACTAATTGACCTGTGATCGCTGTTACCTAAATTGCCCCATATTTCCACATCCGTGATCAGGTCTGTATTGTTGGTAATCAGTAGATCCAGTAATGTTTTATTTCTAGTTGGTGCGTCTACCATCTGACCCATAAAATTGTCCTGCAAGACATTAAGGAACTGGCGAGCCTTAAACGAATGCGCGCTTCCCTCCGCCCAGTCTATGTCTGGATAATTAAAATCCCCCATTATGATAACACTTCCCATCCTTGCTGCTAATCCAAATTGTGATAGGAGATCTGTCTCCACTTCCTCACTCAGGTTAGGTGGCCTATAGGATACTCCTAGTATTATTTTCCCCTTAGCTTCATCCCTTTGGAGCTCTACCCATAAGGATTCCACCTCCTCTCTAGCTCCCTCAGTGAAGTCATCTCTCACATTCACTTGTACATTATTCTTGATATATAGGCATACCTCTCCCCCTTTTTACCCTCTCTATCCTTGCGGTATAGGGTATACCCTTGAATGGTTGCCAGCCAATCATGAGAGCTGTTGAACCAGGTCTCTGAAATTTTCACAAAATCCAAATCCTCCTCGTACAACAGTATCTCTAGTTCACCCATCTTGTCCGCCATGCTCCTGGCATTAGTGAACATGCCACATAGTTTAGACCGGTCGCATATTGTCCTCGTATTGGGTGTTTTGAGATTGCAACTAGGACTTGCTACTATACTCACCTTGTGTTTTTGTGCTTTGGTTAACCTACCACTAATGCCCCCAATACTACCCCCTGGAATATCTTCCGCACTGGCTATCTCTGCCTCTGGACCCTCCCCCCCATCGCCTAGTTTAAAAACCCCTCTAACTTTTTGGCCATCTTCATTCCCAGCAGATCTGCACCCATCTCATTTAGGTGCAGTCCGTCCCTTCTATAGTACTGGTTACCGACTGAGAAGTCGGCCCAGTCCTCCAGGAACCCAAACCCCTCCTTACTACACCAGCTCTTCAGCCACTTGTTTACTTCCCTAATCTCCCTCTGCCTTTCTGGTGTGGCTCGATGGACCGGTAGTATTCCTGAGAATATTACCTTGGAGGTTCTTTTCCTCAATTTAGCTCCTAAGTCCCTAAAATCGTTCTTTAGGACACTCCATTTGCCTCTGACTTTGTCATTGGTGCCAAAGTGCACCATGACAGCCGGGTCTTCCCCAGCCCCTCCCAGTAATCTGTCCACAAGATCCGTGATGTCCGGAACCCGAGCTCCCGGTAGATAACATACTGTTTGGCGCTTCAGGTCTTGGTTACAGATTGCCCTCTCTGTCCTTCTAAGAATTGAGTCCCCTACCACCAGAATCTGTCTTACTTTCCCTTTGCTGCCCCCCCACTCTCACTGGAGGAGTTCTTCCCCCGGCAGCTAGGAGAGTCCCTCAGCTCCAGCAGTGCTGGTCCCTGACTGGTTTCACCAATGTCACTCAATGGAGCATATTTATTGGGATGCTCCAGTCCTGGATCAGCCTCCCTGGCACTTCCCCCTCTACCCTCCTGACTGTCACCCATCTACTCTTTGCTAGTGCCTGCACCTCTTTGTCTCCACCTGCCTCTGTGCTGGCCCCTGTCGACCCCTGCCGTGTACGTTCCTGGCACTCCGTTAGTATGGAGGGACTTCTCAGTGCTGACAGTTGCTTCCCCAGATTCAGAACCTTGTCTTCCAGGGAAACAATGTGCTTACATTTTGCACAGCAGTATTCACCCTCGATCGGATGATCAAGGAACGCATACATGCCGCAAGATGTACAAAGAGTCGCCTCTCCACACCCGCCGGCATCGTACCTATTAAATTTAGTGAGGATTGGGGATTTTACCCTGTCCAAATTACCTAACAGCTAGCTTCCTGGCACTAATACTCAAGACAATACACAGGTACACAGGTACACAACAAGACAATACACAGGTACTCACAGACCTACGTGCAATCTCAGAACAGTCGCAGACCTACGTTCACTCGCAATACTCAAGTATACAGTACACAATACACAAGTACTAACGATCCACACACTACTCAGACAACAACTTTGTGCAAAAAAAAAAAAGTTTGTCATTTTCCCGCAACTTGTGGCAAAATATAAAATATTTCATGGACTCGACATGCCTCTCAGCAAATAGCTTGGGGTGTCTACTTTCCAAAATGGGGTCTTTTGGTCGGGTTTTGAACTGTCCTGGCATTTTATGCACATTTAGAAGCTTATGTCACACATCACCCACTCTTCTAACCACTTGAAGACAAAGCCCTTTCTGACACTTTTTGTTTACATGAAAAAATATTTTTTTTTTGCAAGAAAAATACTTTGAACCCCTGAGCATTATATATATATTTTTTTTAAAGCAAAGGCCCTACAGATTAAAATGGTGGGTGTTTCATTTTTTTTCACACAGTATTTGCGCAGCGATTTTTCTAACACATTTTTTGGGAAAAAACACACTTTTTTAAAAATTTTAATGCACTAAAACACACTATATTGCCCAAATGTTTGATGAAATAAAAAAGATGATCTTAGGCCGAGTACATGAATACCAAACATACCAAACACGACATGCTTTAAAATTGCGCACAAACAGTGGCGACAAACTACATACATTTTTAAAACCCTTTAAAAGCCTTTACAGGTTACCACTTTAGATTTACAGAGGAGGTCTACTGCTAAAATTACTTCCCTCAATCTGACCTTCGCGGTGATACCTCACATGCATGGTGTAATTGCTGAATTGCTGTTTACATTTGACGCCAGACCAACGATTGCATTCGCCTTATTATTATTTTTTCTTTTTTATCTTATTTTTAAACTGTTCCTTTCATTTTTATTTGTTTTATCATTTTTATTGTTATCTCAGGGAATGTAAATAACAATAAAATGCTAAATATGTTAAATATAATAGCAATAGGTAGTGACAGGTACTCTTTTTTGAAAAAATTGGGGTCTATTAGACACTAGATCTCTCCTCTACCCTCAAAGCATCTGACCACACCAAGATCAGTGTGATAAAATGCTTTCCCAATGGCACTGTTTACATCCGGCGAAATCTAAGTCATGAAATGCCCGTAGCTTCCGGTTTCTTAGGCCATAGAGGTGTTTGGAGCCATTCTGGTCTCTGATCAGCTCTATGGTCAGCTGGCCGAATCACCGGCTGCATTCTCAGGTTCGCTGTTGGGACAGGAGAGCCAGAGAAAACCATGGAAAACGGTGGGAGGGGGGGACATTTCTTCCCACTGCTTGTAAAAGCAGTCTAGAGGCTAATTAGCCGCTATGATTGCTTTTACATGAAAGCCGACCGCTGGCTGAAAAGAATGATACCAAGATGTTACCTAAACCTGCAGGCATCATTCTGGTACAACCACTCAAAGTCCAGCAACATACCACTACGTTGCTGGTCCTTGTTGGACATATATTGTAATCTTTTTTGTCATGCAGCCTGTGGGCTGAATGAAAAAAAGAGATTGATCGGTGGGTATGCCCACCATTAGAATACCTCGCTTCATCCACCCACTTCTAAGGATGGGCATACATGCACCATTTATATATGCCGAAGCATGGGGGCATCCTCCCGCAAAAGGTAGGAGCAAATCGCTCCTCCGCCCCTGCTGCCCCCATGCTTCGGCATATATGCTCTTTTTTTTAAAGTTGATGGATGTAAATCAGAAAATGTTTTTTTTATTTATATCATACTGTAGAGTATAAGATTTCCTATCATTTGAGCCCAGTCTTGCCACACAGAGTTAATCCATCTCTAAGCAATCCTCTTTTATTGTTCAGTGAGAAAAATCTTAACAAAGTAAGAAAAACTTTGTCAAATACTCCCCCTTGCTGTGAGTGACAGGTGATTTACATCTCGTGCACTAGCCTAAGACACTGGCATTATTTTTTAGTTCCCACCCCCACTCCTTTCTTCAGCAGCTCTGCAAGGATTGGCTGTTCCACACCTCAGCATGATTTGGCATGCTGAAGTCATGTGGTTACTTTCCTGTCTTTTCACTGGATGTTAGATCATAGCAGAAGTTCAGCAGAAGTTCAGTTCAAGACTCCACCCACCGAGCTCCAGACAGCAGACTCACCCACAGAATCTGCAGTTTTTCGGGTCTCATAACAGACAGAGGGGAGACATTTGACAGGTAAAGATACATGCAGGAGGCATGTATATCCTTATAGATAACGCCTATGGCAGTAGTTTAGAAAGGATGACATTGGGTTTACATCCACTTTAACTGTGGTGGTGAAATCACCCCCTACAGCGCTGGAGTCATGGCTTTATGTATCGTGGGAGCAAACGCTGTTGCTGTCAAGATGAATAAATCTGAATGGCGTACCTGAAAAAAAAAAATGCTTAACAATAAAACACAGTAAACAGTAAAGTATAAAAAAAAATGTCATACCTGAAAAGCAAACATGATAGAACATAATAACAATAAAACATTGCAGGACAGAATACAGTAAAAAAGAGCAGAACAATAGAGAGAGAATAGAGAGAGAGAGAGAGAGAACAATAAAATGACAACTATTTTTTTTTTTATATTGTTTTTGTGTATTTTTTTTTTTTTTACATTTTTTTTATAACTGTAACTTTTGTAACTGTAACTGGTTCCGGGTTCGGGTCTCTCAAAATGCGATGGCATCTTGGGAGACCCTGTGAAAGTGTGCCTAGTCTGTGCAATGCTGTACCCTGCGCTAAAACTCAACTAGTGAATGGTAGCGCTCAAAACATTCACCAATGCAAAGACCAGGATTGTCAGGACAGGAGGGACAATAATACCGGGTGTCACGCTTTCTACAAACACAACATTTTCTTTGGGGGGCTCGTTGGGTAGGGGTACTCGGGAGGACATAAGGAAAATGCCTCTCATGCAGCCGGCTTACTGCATTTGGTTGGGGAAGGTGAGGTGGAGCACCAGCTGGAAACAGAAGTGCTCTGTCAAGGAAAATCTAAGCTTCTCCCTATAAGCATACAATTTCCCCGCACTTAAAAGCACAAAAAGCTTTCTTATATAATGCCGGGAAAGCGCGCTCATTTATCTCTCCAAGTAACACAAACAGTTGTTGGTATTACCTCAAGCTCAGTGCAAATCCTGAACAAGTAGCCAAGTGGCTTTCATTTATACTAAACACATCGATAACAAAAGAGGCCGCTGACTTCAGAATCAGCCAATCAGACATTTGTATTCATTCAAAAGAACCAATGACACCCATGCATATAATCAAATAGAAATGCAGTAGTGAGGTGTGCAGATGGTGGTGTGCAAAACCATGCAGCAAGCACATGGTTTTGAACACAACCGTGTGCACACTCCCACTGCTACCAGTAATGTGAACCATACTATACCATGGCCCAGTGGGCCATAATTTTGTATGGCTATGCTATGGTTCCCAAAGTATGCAGACTTGCTTATTTAGGAGTTGAAATGCAGTCGCCATGGAGTGGCCAGCTCCTTGATGAGGCATAAACAGACATCCTTAAAAGAGCAAACAGATCCGCCGTGTCCACGGGAAGGTTTCCGCATCCAATGGTCTTCCACCAGCGTCTGTATGTGCGAATACCCTCACATGATAGTATTGCAGCAAAACTGACACTGGGGGGCATCTGACAACATACATTAATAAAAATTTCCACAACAGCTCCTCCTCTTTGTCATATCCTCCCATGTGTCCCTCGATGAATCTTGATCTTCTTCTTACACCTGGAAATGTATTAGTCCTTACAGTCCATATGAGTCCATAAAAAGGAAAACTAGGCTTGACATTAGGGATGAGCAGAACACCCCCCTGTTCGGTTCACACTAGCACATGCGAACAGGAAAAATGTTTGTTCAAACACGCGAACACCGTTAAAGTCTATGGGACACGAACATGAATAATCAAAAGTGCTAATTTTAAAGGCTTATATGCAAGTTATTGTCATAAAAAGTGTTGGGGGACCTTGGTCCTGCCCCAGGGGACATGGATCAATGCAAAAAAAACTTTTAAAAATGGCCATTTTTTCAGGAGCAGTGATTTTAATAATGCTAAAGTCTAACAATAAAAGTGTAATATCCCTTTAAATTTTGTAGCTGGGGGTGTCTATAGTATGCCTGTAAAGGAGCGCATGTTTCCCGTGTTTAGAACAGTCTGACAGCAAAATGACATTTCAAAGGAAAAAAGCCATTTAAAACTACTCGCGGCTATTGCATTGCCGGTCTGACAATACACATAGAAGTTCATTGATAAAAACGGCATGGGAATTCCCCATAGGGGAACCCCGAACCAAAAAAAATTAAAAAAATGATGTGGGGTCTCCCTAAATTCCATACTAGGCCCTTCAGGTCTGGTATGGATATTAAGGGGAACCCCGGCCAAAATTTAAAAAAACAAATGACGTGGGGTTCCCCCTAAATTCAATACCAGACCCTTATCCGAGCACGCAACCTGGCAGGCCGCAGGAAAAAAGGGGGGACGAGAGAGCGGCCCCCCCTCCTGAACCGTACCAGGCCACATGCCCTCATATTGGGAGGGTGCTTTGGGGTAGCCCCCCAAAACACCTTGTCCCCATGTTGATGAGGACAAGGGCCTCATCCCCACAACCCTGGCCGGTGGTTGTGGGGGTCTGCGGGCGGAGGGCTTATCGGAATCTGGAAGCCCCCTTTAACAAGGGGACTCCCAGATCCCACCCCCCCTGTGTGAAATGATAAGGGGGCACTCCATTTCACTAAAAAACTGTCAAAAATGTGAAAAATGACAAAAGAGAGTTTTTGACAATTCCTTTATTTAAATGCTTCTTCTTTCTTCTTTCTTCTATCTTCCTTCATCTTCTTCTTCTGGTTCTTCTGGCTCTTCTGGTTCTTCCTCCGGCGTTCTCGTCCAGAATCTCCTCCGCGGTGTCTTCTATCTTCTTCTCCTCGGGCCGCTCCACACCCATGGCATGGGGGAAGGCTCACGCTCTTCTCTTCATCTTCTTCATCTTCTGCTTCATCTTCTTCTCTTCTTCATTTTCTTCTCCGGGCCGCTCCGCATCCATGCTGGTATGGTGGGAGGCTCCCGCTGTGTGACGGCGTCTCCTCGTCTGACGGTTCTTAAATAACGGGGGCGGGGCTACCCGGTGACCCTGCCCCCCTCTGACGCATGGTGACTTGACGGTACTTCCCTGTGATGTCACAGGGAATGCCACAGGGAAGTCCCATCATGTCCCATGCGTCAGATGGGGCAGGGTCACCGGGTGGCCCTGCCCCCCGTTATTTAAGAACCGTCAGGAGAGGAGACGCCGTCACACAGTGGGAGCCTCCCTCCATGCCAGCATGGGTGCGGAGCAGCCCGGAGAAGAAGATGAAGAAGAGAA
Source organism: Aquarana catesbeiana (assembly GCF_042186555.1). NCBI lineage: Eukaryota > Metazoa > Chordata > Amphibia > Anura > Ranidae > Aquarana > Aquarana catesbeiana. Next base: position 9,077,859 of record NC_133336.1, read on the forward strand.
GAAAAGAAGAAGATGAAGAAGAAGATGAAGAAGATAAAGAGAAGAGTGGGAGCCTCCCCCCATGCCATGGGTGCGGAGCGACACGAGGAGAAGAAGATAGAAGAAGCCGCGGAGGAGATGCTGGACGACAACGCTGGAGGAAGAACCAGAAGAGCCAGAAGAATCAGAAGAAGAAGAAGAAGAAGATGAAGGAAGATAGAAGAAAGAAGAAGCATTTAAATAAAGGAATTGTCAAAAACTGTCTCTTGTCATTTTTAACATTTTTGACAGTTTTTTAGTGAAATGGTAGGGGTAAGTACCCCCTTACCATTTTACACAGGGGGGGGCTGGGATCTGGGGGTCCCCTTGTTAAAGGGGACTTCCAGATTCTGATAAGCCCCCCGCCCACAGACCCCCACAACCACCGGCCAGGGTTGTGGGGATGAGGCCCTTGTCCTCATCAACATGGGGACAAGGTGTTTTGGGGGCTACCCCAAAGCACCCTCCCAATGTTGAGGGCATGTGGCCTGGTACGGTTCAGGAGGGGGGCCGCACTCTCGTCCCCCCTCTTTTCCTGCAGCCTGCCAGGTTGCGTGCTCGGATAAGGGTCTGGTATGGATTTTTGGGGGGACCCCATGCCTTTTTTTTTTTCTTGGCGCGGGGTTCCTCTTAAAATCTATACCAGACCTAAAGGGTCTGGTATGGAATTTAGGGGGACCCCCACGTCATTTTTTTTTTATTTTGGCCGGGGTTCCCCTTAATATTCATACCAGACCTGAAGGGCCTGGTATGGATTTAGGGGGACCCCACGTCATTTTTTTTTTTAAATTTTGGTTCGGGGTTCCCCTGTGGGGAATTCCCATGCCGTTTTTATCAATGAACTTCTATGTGTTATGTCGGACCAGCAATGCAATAGCCGCGAGTAGTTTTAAATGGCTTTTTTCCTTCGAAATGTCATTTTGCTGTCAGACTGTTCTAAACACGGGAAACATGCGCCCCTTTACAGGCATACTATAGACACCCCCCAGCTACGAAATTTAAAGGGATATTACACTTTTATTGTTTGACTTTAAGCATTATTAATATCACTGCTCCTGAAAAAACGGCCGTTTTTAAAACTTTTTTTGCATTGATCCATGTCCCCTGGGGCAGGACCCAGGTCCCCAAACACTTTTTACGACAATAACTTTTGATTTCTCCCATAGACTTTTAAAGGGTGTTCCGCGGCATTCGAATTTGCCGCGAACACCCCAAATTGTTCGCTGTTCGGCAAACTTGCGAACAGCCAATGTTCGAGTCGAACATGAGTTTGACTCGAATTCGAAGCTCATCCCTACTTGACATGTAGACTCTGCTCTTCAGAAGAAATGACTTATAGGGAGGACACGACATGGTGAGCTGTAGTAATCGCTGGCCAGTCTGGGATCCTTTGTGTCTTGTACGTGGGCTGGGCTTCGGGGCGTCTTATCTCGGTGAGGAAGATGTGGTCATCTGCTCGGGCTCTGGTCACGTGTCCAATCAGGCAACAGGAGCACCTCATCACGACATATAGAAGGAATAGAAATAAAAAAAAAACATGGGTATATATGCCCCTACTTCCTTCAACCATGAAAATAAAAAATCCCCCAAGTTTCCCAAACCCTTAAAAGGATTCCAACCTTCACTAGCTATAGTTCTGGCTTTGCCTTGCAGGGATCTATCCTTATCCATATGGGCCTGAACTTTGTCACTTGTATCCTCAATCCAGGTATAACAATCTTTAGTTATGAATTCCCAAAAACCCCCCTTTGACTGTGGGAACGTCCTTGTAGCTTCAACAGTTACATGAAACATCCCATCCTCAATGGATGAGAAATTGTTCAATCGTTTCATAAGCTCAAGCCCCCACCGTGTACAAGCAATTCCCTTCTAGCTGTCCCTGCCATTCTTACCTTCTCTCTCACCATCAGATCCTCACGATCGGCTGTGACATAAGATGCTGGGACGAGTTTCACCAGCACACATGAACCTCTTGCCTTAGGGAAATTACCTTATAAGCTGTAGATCTGCATTAATACCAAACTAAAGTTGAAGCACACTTGTGGGCTACCTAGTTATCCCGATACCAAAGCTGGCAAGAACCAGAGCTATTGTTAAAATTATAATTAATTTTATCCTCTAGAAATGTATCGTTAAGTTCTATTGACAAGTGTCTGATTGGATTTTACTAGTTTGTCAAAACTCCTCACACCAATATGAACATCACATATAGTATGTACCGCCATCATCGCTGGGGCACTAGAGCTCGGTGGAGATTCAGAGTAGACCCCACCATGTGTCCTGTTTGCTTTCTTAGCTAGTTGGAAAATACACTTTAAAAATATAAATAAACAAAGATACTCCTCATCCTTTTGGTGTAGTTGAGCAGCTCCTTGCAGTGGCTGGCCTGGTCTTGTCCCTCAAACTTCTTTACAATGACCCAGTCACCTGGTTGGAAAAAATGTAAACTGGTTATTGTGTCAGGGTCCAGCAAGGACTTGTGAACCCTGTGGTGGACCTTTTGAAGTTCATGTTAAAGTGATTGCACCCACCCCATCAGCTGAGAATGTAGGTGACAGCTAATTAGGAAAGTACAACTCTGGTTTTGGTTGACCTCCAAACAAATCTCATATGACAATAACCCAGACATCGGAAATGTGGTCACTGCATAACCTGTGTGTGGCTTACCATCTGCGGTGTAATACCTGGAACCATTGACAAAAAGTTTCTTAGCATCTGGGACGGGAGCCTACTTCACCAGACTGCTGCTTGCTGATTCAAATTCCATCAAAGAAAGACAGTCTTGGCACTAGGTATGAGCCGAACACCCCCAGGTTCGGTTCGCACCAGAACTTGCGAACAGACCAAAACTTTGCACGAACATTAGAACCCCATTGAAGTCTATGGGACTCGAATGGTCGAAATCAAAAGTGCTCATTTTAAAGGCTAATTTGCATGGTATTGTCCTAAAAAGGGTTTGGGGACCCGGTTCCTGCCCCAGGGGACATGTATCATTGCAAAAAAAGTTTTAAAAACGGCCGTTTTTTCGGGAGCAGTGATTTTAATAATGCTTAAAGTGAAACAATAAAAGTGTAATATTCCTTTAAATTTCATACCTGGGGGGTGTCTATAGTATGCCTGTAAAGGGGCTCATGTTTCCTGTGTTTAGAACAGTCTGACAGCAAAATGACATTTCAAAGGAAAAAAGTCATTTAAAACTACTCACGGCTATTAATGAATTGTCGGTCCGACAATACACATAAAGGTTCATTGATAAAAACTGCATGGGATTTCTCCACAGGGGAACCCCGAACCAAAATTAAAAAGAAAAACTGGCGTGGGGGTCCCCCTAAATTCCATACCAGGCCCTTCAGGTCTGGTATGGATATTAAGGGGAACCCCGCGCCAAAATTAAAAAAAAAATAACATGGGGTCCCCCTCAAAATTCATACCAGACCCTTCAGGTCTGGTATGGATTTTAAGGGGAACCCTGCACCAAAATTTAAAAAAAAATTGGCTTGGGGTCCCCCCAAAAATCCATACCAGACCCTTATCCGAGCACGCAACCTGGCAGGCCGCAGGAAAAGAGGGGGGGACGAGAGAGCTCCTCCCCTCCTGAACCATACCAGGCCACATGCCCTCAACATTGGGAAGGTGCTTTGGGGTAGCGGCCCCCCAAAACACCTTGTCCCCATGTTGATGAGAACAAAGACCTCATCCCCACAACCCTTTGACCGGTGGTTGTGGGTGTCTGCGGTCAGGAGGGCTTATCGGAATCTGGAAGCCCCCTTTAACAAGGGGACCCTCAGATCCTGCCCCTCCTGTGTGAAATCGTAAGGGGGTACAAAAGTACCCCTACCATTTCACAAAAAAATGTGAAACATGTTAAAAATGACAAGAGACAGTTTTTGACAATTCCTTTATTTAAAGTCTTCTTTTTTCCATCTTCTATATTCTATCTTCCTTCGGTTTCTTCCTCCATCTTCTTCTTCCTCCGATCCTCTGCTTCTTTCTCCGGTGTTCTCGTCTGGCATCTTTCTCCGTGGCGTCTTCTTCTCTTCATCTTCATCTTTTTCTCTTCATCCTCTTCTCTTCATATTCTTTTCGGGCCGCTCCGCATCCATGGGAGGCTCCCACTGTGTGACGCTTCTCGTCTTCTGACGGTTCTTAAATAATGGAATGCGGGGCCAACCGGTGACCCCGCCCCCCTCTGACGCATGGGGACTTGATGGGGACTTCCCTGTGGCATTCCCTGTGATGTCAGAGGGGGTCACTCGTTACATAACCCCCTCAAACTCGAAGCTTATCCCTACTTGGCACAAACTTGGCTAGAATTAGAGCGGTTAGTATTATTGCTTTGAAAATTTGTCATTCTCACCATTATCATCCCCCCTTTTCTTCCTCCTCATTACAAACTGGAGGAAGACATGCAGGGTTTAGAAGGGTGCAGAAAAAAAAACTGTGAAACAGCCTATGACACTTTTACTTTCTTATACAGCCGCTTTCTATGTACATAAACTCCTTGGAACTGGAAAGATACTTATAAACAAAGGTTATTACTCTATCCTTCAGAGAATGGTAAACAATACAACATTCGTGTACATTGGTAAATTGTCACTGACATTCCACAAAACCGATAATACCTAAACCCTCTGTAAATCTTACTTGCACGTTTTTACTAAAATACAACAGCTGCGACGCGTAAGAGGGCTGTCGCGGTAGGTTCAAACATGTTACTACATACAAACATTGAGAAGACTAAAACATGAGACAAACATTTAGATACAAATGTGGGGGAGATATTTCATAGTTCCCAAAAATGAAAATGAAAAAAATAAAAACAACCAGATGGAATGCTGCCTTCACTCTTTTAGCGATAGAAAAATAATACAACTTGAAAAGCACGAGAGCATTTCGAAATCTTTGCATGGACCAGCCACACAAAGTTCAAAAACAGGCCTGAGAATTTTAATTACACAAACGTGTACTACGCATCCATCAACTCACTCAACATTACAGATTTCTGAAGCCGCAGACGCGCTACATGAACTCCAGAGGGATACCCAAAATAGTATCCTTGGACCACCTATGTCAATCTTTCGGGGGTTTAATGGCCTTAGCCCCATACTCAGATTTCATGTATTATGTAGCTGTTTGACTGGGGTGCATGGATGACCCATTGCCCATGATGATTCGAATCGCTTTTTTGGCGAACTCTGCGTCCAGAGAACCCTGTGCTTTATTTTCAGAGCGGTTATGGTTTCCGCCTTTATCACCATAATCGACCCCCTCATTCCAATTATTATACACGGCCTGAGCGGGGCTGCTAGCGTACTGCTCCTCATGTTTATGCTAATACAATCGCGCACTGGAATTCCGACTATTATACACGGCCCGACCAGTCTCACTATATACAGCCTTCTAAACGTGTTCATCTGACAACTACAAAAACACCATGAAATCCTCCACTATTCAAAACAAAAACAATCTTATGGCTTCTATCTGTACCTAGATATTATAACAATAACTTGAATGCTTCCTGTTTGCTCTCTACCCAAAACTGTATTACAGTATAAACCTTAATTTAATTTAAAAATAAAAATGATTTTGTCCTTCCAAACAGACAAAAGACCCCAAGCCCCTCCCACCAACTTCCTGTTGCACACCTGAGTAGGAAGAGGGAGGGGGAGGGGAAGCCTTAAATAGCTTCATATTTTGTCTATCAAGACATTAGGAAAATCTATGGCTAACATCAACAAATAACATTTTTGTCCAGGAGTGGGTGGAATAAACCCCCATATTGCAAATGGGAGGGAATCCCCCTTGACTCACATATCCCCTGGGAAGTCAAACCACAAGTTTTGAGACAGAAATACCACACAACAGTGTAACAAAAGCCAAAAACTGAAACTCCTGCAAAAAGACAGCTGAAGGAGTTCAACCAAAGTCTTTTCCCTTCCACTGCAGGCCACAAACAATCAAAAACAACACACACCGTTTTAAAAGAACAAAAAACTGAAAAGATTGAATTCACTTAAAAGGAAACGGTGTCTCTATAAACCAAAATAGCAATTCCACCCAAAAACACACCCAGACACAAAATGGCAGCCGGGACAAATGAAAATCAAGACATGGCCACATGGTGACTACAAGAATGGAAAATGGCAGATGAAAGCCAGGCCACAACAAAATGGCGCCATTAACACATGAAATTTAGTTGTTGATCCCGCCAAAATTAAGATTTCTTCACTAGAAACAAACTTCTTTAAAACAACTGGAATAAAAACCTAAATGATTCTACTGGAGATGGAATTCAGCACAAAACCAGAGATATTTCGCTTGAGACTAAAATCAGAAGAAACAAAAAGGCAGTTGCAGCAATCGAAAATCGGCCCACGGCAAAATGGTGAATGAAACCCGGACTAGAAAAATGGCCGACATTAACAAATGACAAGACAAACCAGGATTTCTCCCTACAAATCTGACTATACAATTGAGACACCAATATTAACACTTATCCCTAGACAAACACTTTAGGCTATGTCAATTAGAGCCTATACTAAAATATAGGCATATTTAACTAAACAATATTGGGTGGCACAGTGGTGTAGTGGTTAGCACCCCCGCCCAGCAGCAAAAAGGGCTGCTGGTTTGAATCCCAAACATGACACTACCCGCCCTGTCTCTGCATGCTCTCCCTGCGCCTGCGTGGGTCTCCTCCGGGCACTCCAGTTTCCTCCCACACTCCAAAGACATGCTGGCAGGCCAATTGGCCTCCATCCAAAATTGGCCCTAGTACATGAATGCAAACCGGGGACCCCAGACTGCAGACTCCCCGAGGGCAGGGACCGACGTGAGCATGCGATGCAAGTGTGGAGCCCTGCGCAAACCGATGGCGCTATATGGGTACTTTTAAACAAATATGAGCATCTCAATGAGACACAATGCACAGGGACAGGGACAACCGCAGACACACACCCACACTCACTCAGACTGAACTGGATGGACTGGTGTCTCCACCCAACCCCACCAACCATGCAATTATGTAATATATCCAAAAAACGCCAAAGTCACATAAAACGAAATAAAGCGTCTTAAACAATACACTCTTGTCCCAAATACAACACAATATTTGACTCTGAGAGTTAGAAAGTCAACAGAACTCCCCCCATGCTATTACCTAGAAGCCTGAGACCCCCCTCAGGGTGTAAACAGCTCCTATTGTGATGTCCCAACAATGCATGGCCGCTTGGATATGCGACAGGCATTTCAACTTAAAACCAAACCCTTTTAAAATATTTTTACACTTATGAAGACATAATGTTTTGGTTCTATACAAAGGTAAAAATCACAATTCATCCATTTCTATCTCTCATGTACATCACAAAAATATCACACAGCATACAATTACACAGCCTGCTCAGTCATACACAACATTCACTTTAGGTTTGTATTAAATGGGACCTATAGAGGATTTAAATATAAGTGCTTCCCTAATTAATAGACCTACTTACAATGACAAAAGTATAACCTACAATAAAAGTCCCATCATTATACAGAGAGAACCATAAGGTTCTTTGCCTGGCAGATCTTACCTCATACAGCGGACAAGGAAATCAAGATCCCGAACACAGAACAGCAAAAATGTTCAAAAAACTTGAAGTATGGTTGTCTTACCATTGGCCGGCCTTTGCTGGTCTGGTTCTGGAGGTCTCTTCCCCCTCGAGGCCCGCTGAATTAGGAAGATCTGTTGGCTTCCTTTCTGGCCTGCCATAAATGTCAAGGAAAATCTAAGCTTCCCCCTATAAGCATACAATTTCTCTGCGCTTAAAAGCACAAAAAGCTTTCTTTTATAATGCCGGGAAAGCGCGCTCTTTTATCTCTCCAAGTAACACAAACAGTTGTTGGTATCACCTCAAGCTCAGTGCAAATCCGGAACAGGTAGCCAAGTGGCTTTTATTTATACTAAACACATCGATAACAAAAGAGGCTGCTGAATTCAGAATCTGCCAAGCAGATGTGTATTCATTCAAAAGAACCAATAATTTACCAATAACATGCATATAATCAAATAGAAATGCAGTAGTGACGTGTGCAGATGGTGGTGTGCAAAACCATGCAGCAAGCACATGGTTTTGAACACAACCGTGTGCACACTCCCACTGCTACCAGTGATGCGAACCGTACTATACCATGGCCCAGTGGGCCATAATTTTGTATGGTTATGCTATGGTTCCCAAAGTATGCAGACTTGCTAACTTAGGAGTTGAAATGTGGTCGCCATGGAGTGGCCAGCTCCTTGGTGAGGCATAAACAGACATCCTTAAAAAAGCAAACAGATCCGCCGTGTCCACGGGAAGGTTTCCGCATCCAATGGTCTTCCACCAGCGTCTGTATGTGCGAATTCCCTCACATGATAGTGTAGCGGGCATCTACTTTTAAGTAGGTGACCTTTTTGCTTACAATTTCAGGTAAATTTAGGCAGGCTTGTATCATTATAGCAGGGCTGTTTGTTTATTTGGGATTTGAGTGACAGGTAGTTTGTACGTGAGTTCTGGCCAATCATTAATTTGTTTGGCAGGAGGCGGGATTCTCATATAAAAAGCCGGGTCACATGGTGTAGTGAGAGTTCGAGAAAGGAGGAGAAGGCCAGCCTTCCGGGGAGCCAACGGAGCCCTCCTTCATGGAGGGTGAGGGGAACCGGCACCCGTAGGAGAGTTGGAGACACCGTACAGCATGTAGTCGCTGGTGTGTTGGATGCCCCTGCAGGATAGGGAGAGTGCCATAAAGGAGGAAAGGGATCAAAGAATCATTGCTGAAGTAGCAACTAAGCAGAAGGAAACTAGGCGATCGATCGTTTATGAGTGGTACATGGACTATTGATCAAGTGAGTGCAAGCCCAAGGGAAGGGTACTACCAGAGGCTGAGGGATGTTTGTATGCAAGTCAGTGAGACAGGTGGTTATGGCCTGTGACTTTGGGTTCAACAATGCCCCAGGATTCCAATCAGTCAATCGGGAGGAATTATTCAGAGTAATCTCTTTTTTAGCTAAACTTGGAAGTACCATGCAGATGGGAAGTAGTGGTAAAAGGGTGGCGGTAAAGCTACAAGCACACATATAGAGATACAGACTGTTCTTGAAAAGTTCTGCAGATGAAGAAGTTATTCAGAGTGACTCTTTATCAAATATTCTCTATCAAATCTACTATCATCTTCCCTGATAAAGAAATCACATAGAGTGATTTCTTATTATCCGCAATGATTCTAAGTCTATGCATGAGAGGCAAAGAAAAGATTACAAAGCAACAAAAGAGCATCTCAGAAAACCCTTCTCCTATCCCAGTTTATGTTACACAAATAAAAGCAAGAGAAAAATGCAAATTGACTGTTTCTAATTGTATGGGCTGCGGTTGTTTAAGTGGTAAACGTGAATTACGGATATAATGTTTAATCGGTCGCTCCTTCGGGGGTAAGTTCTACATGTGGGGGCTCGTCCAGGATATCTGTTTCACGTTTGTCCACTAGCCATCTCCCATAACAACGGAGTCTGCATATCATTAACTGTTGCCAAGATAGCTTGCAGTATAACAGTACCTGCCACCAGGGGTCGCTGGGGAGGACTCCACTTCATAGCGAGCAAGTTATTACACTTGAAGCAGGCTCATTCCCCCAGCCTAAACTGGGAATCTACAAGCCGCTGGGGAAAGCCCCGACGATTAGATCGCACGGTGCCACATGCTCCAATCTGATGATCAAACAAGTGACTAAAAAGTGGCACACTTGTGTAATAATTGTCCATGTACAAGTGGTACCCCTTTCCAAATAAGGGTGACACCAAGTCCCACACAATCTTGCCAGTGCTTCCTATGTAGTCAGGGCAGTTTGTTGGCTCTACGTGAATATCTCTTCCCTCGTAAACCATAAAACTACATGTATAGCCTGTGGCCCTGTCACAGAGCTTATACATCTTGACCCCGTATCTGGCACGCTTGCTGGGAAGGTACTGTTTGAATGACAAGGGGCCAGGAAACGTAATCAGGGACTCATCAACGCAGCCAACTTGATGGGGAGTAAACAAGTCTGTAAAACGTTGGTTGAAGTGGTTTATGAGGGGCCCAATTTTGTAAAGCCGATCGTATCCAGGGTCTCCACGAGGACGACAGAGTTCATTGTTGTTGAAGTGCATGAACCGCAAGATCTGCTCGTATCGTGCCCTGGTCATGGAGCCAGAGAACAAGGGCATATGGTGAATTGGGTCAGTGAACCAATATGACCGCAACTCACTCTTTTTAGTTATGCCCATGTTGAGGGAAAGGCCCAGAAAGATCTTAAATTCGGAAACCATAGATGGTTTCCAATCTCTGGCAAGGGAGGGCTGGGGAATAGTGGGGATATGTTGACCAGCGTACAAATTGCTTTGGTCCACAATAGATATATAGAGATCTTCAGTGAAAAACAGCGAATAAAAATCATGTAACGTAAAATCAACTGTTTCCACCTGAATGCCGTGTTGGCCAGTGAATATGGGAAGTACGGGTGCTGCAGAAGTGGTGGGTTCCCAATTCGGATTGGTGAATGCAGCAGGAAGGACACTATGGGCTTGATGGGCCTGTGTTCATCTTCTTGGTGGCATCGGGACACTACTTGTGCTTGCCACCTCGCCACCTTGAACTGCACTTATGGGACTCGCCGTGTCACCAAGTGTTACTGCAGTGCTGGATGTATGACCAGGGTGTACTAGGCCGCTGGTGCTTGCCAGTTCACCAGAAGGAATAGCGGCGCTAGTACTGCTCTGCTCCATACGAGGGACCTGCAGTTCTTGCACATCAACGACAAAAGAAGAAGTTTCGGGTCTGGTACGCCTGACCTCGGCAGGGACCACAACTCCGTCGTCAGAGCTATCTGTCATGGAGCCGCTGTCCTCTACAGGATCGTATTATGAGCCCGAATCTGACAGATGAGTGACTTCCTCTTCACTATCTGTCTTGCTCAGAAACGTGTAGGCCTCTTCACTAGTGTACCTTCGATTTGCCATTTTGGGCTTTAAATTTAGGGGTACACTAGTGAGACTCACAGACAAAAAGCTCCTGACTGTTAGCGACTGTTTCAAAACGCTACCAAAAAAACTGTTAGCGATCGCAGGTATCAGGCCTGACTCTGTGAATGCAGCACTTATGCGTTTAGTGTTTTGTAAGTGACAGTGATCAATCGATACTGCACTTGGGTGGGCTGGGCTGGGCTGGGCGGAGGGGCAAAATGCAGGTGCTAGCAGGTATGTGGGCTGATCCGCTAACACTGCTTTTTGGGAACCCTAAACTGCTGGGGACGCTAGTATAGATCTGATCGGATCAGATATCGATCCGTTCAGATACTATACCACTAAGGGAGGTGTATGCTGCGTGCATGGATGTTAGCGGTACTGGCACTAACCTGACGCTGCCTGGGGCGATGCAGACCCTATCTGACCCTAAAACCTAACTTATATCCCCCGCCGGGTGATTAGGGGGTTAAACCTTTATTAGGTAATAAACGGCGGGTGCCCTGACACTATAAAAAAACTAACTAACCAGCCTCACCCGTAACAGTTATAAAGTGATCGTTGGTGAAAGGGTTAACTAGGGGGCAATCAGGGGGTTAAAACCTTCACTAGGTACTATATATGGGGGTCCCTGATGCTATAAAACACTGACAGGGAACCTAAATACTTACCTGCCTAACTAGCGTCACCTGTGACACTAATACAGCGATCAAATAAACGATCGCTTAGTGACACTGGCAACGGGGGGTGATCAAGGGGTTAAAACTTTATTAGGGGGGGTTAGGGGGGTACCCTAGACCTAAAGGGGCCTAACACTAACTACCCTTCCACTTATAACTGTCACAAAATGACACCAATGCAATAATCAGAAAAAAAAATACTGCTATTGGTGTCACTGTGACAGGGGGTACAGGGGGGTGATGGGGGGGTGATTGTGGGGTGAAAAGTGTGCCTAGAGTGTTCTACTGTATGTGTAGTGTTGCTGCAAACTTACTTGAGCGATTAGATCACTTCCTCTGCCGCTGTTTACATTACAGCAGCAGAGGAAGATTCTCATTCGCCAGGAGCGAACGTGAGGGGGTGGCCATGAATCAGTGGCCTCCCTCTCACCTCGGATCGCTCCTGACGGTAATCCAACCGCCGCAGGCACCGGGGGGGTCCCATCCCCGTACAGGTAAGCCCTTATGCCTGCCCGTGCCATTGTGTCGATATACATTGGCGTGCGGCAGTCGGCAACTGGTTAAATTATCCAGAGCTGGTCACTAATTGCTTGTGGCTTCTTATGCAAGTTAGTCTGGGGAGCCGGACTGTCTAAGGAGGTCATTTTTATGATAATAGGGATGGGCTGAACACCCCCGGTTCGGTTTGCACCAGAACATACAAAAAATTTGGCAGAACCCACGAACACCGTTAAAGTCAATGGGACACGAACATGAATAATCAAAAGTGCTCATTTTAAAGGCTTATATGCAGGTCATTGTCATAAAAAGTGTTTGGGGACCTGCGTCCTGCCCCAGGGGACATGTATCAATGCAAAGAACATTTTTAAAAACGGGCGATTTTTCGGGAACAGTGATTTTTTAATGCTTAAAGTGAAACAGTAAAAATGAAATATTCATTTAAATATCATGCCTGGGGGTGTCTGCCTGTAAAGTGCAACATTTTTTCCGTACTTAGAACAGTACCACAGCAAAATGACATTTCTAAAGGAAAAATTGTCATTTAAAACTGATCGCGGCTGTAATGAATTGCTGGGTCTCGACAATATAGATAAAACTCATTGAAAAAAAGAGCATGGGATCCCCCCAGTCCATTACCAGGCCATTTGGGTCTGGTATGAATATTAAGGGGAACCCCGAACCAAAATTTAAAAAAAAAATTGCGTGGGGGTCCCCCTAAAATCCATACCAGGCCCTTCGGGTCTGATATGAAAATTAAGGGGAACCCTGCGCCAAATTTTTAAAAAAATGGCGTAAGGGTCCCCCCCAAAATCCATACCAAACCCTTCAGGTCTGGTATGGATTTTAAGGGGAACCCTGCGCCAAAATAAAAAAAATGGCATGGGGTCCCCCCAAAATCCATACCAGACCCTTATCTGAGCACGCAACCTGGCAGGCCGCAGGAAAAGAGGGAGGTACGAGAGAGAGCCCCTGTCAGGAAAGGGTCCATCCGCTGGTAAGATATATCGTTTGGCATGCAGTACTGGGGTCCACCAGCAGGTGTCTCCTGGCAGTGTTGAACTGTCAGGAGAATATTTCTCTGCTGGTGTCATTTCATCTTCTGGCCGCAGTACTGACGTCCACCAGCGGATGGATCCTGGCAGTATGGAGCAGACAACACTCCCTGCGCTCAGGTGTGACTTGAAGTCAATTATAGTCAGCCTTATAAATACCCGGCAAGCCCTCATAGGCTTTGTCATGGAACGTCCCACACTCCGCTTGAGTGCTTCCGTCATATACCACTTCCTCTCTGAACAGAAAACATGGCGACACTTGCTTCACTGCTAACATGGACTGTTTTTTATGAATCAAAGTTACAAGACTTTATATGCCGTTGGAACCTCCTCTAACAATACAACTGTAACTTAATTAACATGAGCTAATTATCTAATCCTTTATACAGCCTAGGTGACTGAGACATGACCTTTCGCCCAGACTTGTGGTCACCGAGCTTCATAAAGTTAATTAAAACAAAAGCAGTCGTCCCGTCTCCTACATTGTATAGAGGACAATGTCATTAGCTCATTCAATTAACATAAACACAGGTTGATGACACCAGCATCTCCTCACAGGATGTGTCCCAACAGAATAAATCCATTGAAAATCCAGGGCCCATAATCAAAAGGCAACAGGCTTGCATACAGTCCTCTCCAACAGCCTCTGTCCCAGCTAGGTCTGTGACATTTCTCCCCTTTCGGCAGGAGACTAACACAGGAGGAGACCCCAGACGGGTTGACTCCGAAGTTAGTCCATAGTTCCAGTCCTCTACTGCCTGTACCCACACAGTACCCCAAACAAATTGTTCCAAACAGAGTATTACTCACCCAGCCAACCTCTGCCTCTCTCAGAGAACATATCTGCCGCTGGGGAGAGGCCTGGACTGGCTCTTCTCCCTGGAATCCTTTCTGCCGCTGGAGAGAAGACAGGGTGTCTGGGCTTACTCTGTCATGCTGTTGGGGATCGGGGCCCACTGCCCAGCATCCCTGGGGTATACAGGTGGAGACTGAAGTCCCATCCACCTTCACAGGAAATCCATCCTCTGTTAGTTGAGGGCAGAGTCCAGCAGTCCTCGGCCTTGTTGCCAGCCCTTCTGCTGGAAACCCCACACCATCTGTTCCGGCTAACTGTTGGAGAGGGAGGCCGACTGCCCCGCCTCCATGGAACTCTGTAGTTGTTGCCGGTGCTGGGCAGAGGTTGGTAGCACTCTGCCCTGTTGCCAGCACTTCTGCTGGGGACTCCGCATCCTCTGCTCCGGCTAACTGTTGGGGCAGGAGGCTGGCTTCCTCCACTCCCAAACTGTGTAGCTGCCATTGGGGAGGTGAGCCGGCTGCTTCCTTTTCCATTCCCTCATCTGGCTGCTGGGACGACATGTCGATGGCACTGTCTCCCAGGTACACGGATCTTTGCTGGGGAGGAAAGCCCACTTCCTCCACCCTGGCCAACTGTTGGGGAGGGACAACACACACCTCCTCTCCCTTCTCCCCCTGTATCTGCTGCTGGGAAGTGATTGCCATCTTCTCAGCCTGAGCCTCCACAATTGCTGCAGGTGTGGGGCAGAGGTCTTGGACCCTCTGTCCGGTTGCCAGCACTTCTACTGGGGGTTTGCCAGGTGGTTCCTCCTCTACAGAAACGTCTATTAAATCCCCAGTCTCTGGAATTGGTAAAAGTGTGGGACAGAGGTCTTGGACCCTCTGTTCAGTTACCAGATCTTCAGCTGGAGAAGTTTGTTTTACCTCCATAGATGCTGCTGGCAGAAAATCACATGTCCCTGTCAGTGTTGTGGGAGAAAGGCCGACTACCTCTTCTCTCAGGAAGGCTGAAGCCACTGTTGGTGCTGGGCAGAACACAGTGAACTTTGGCCCTGATAGCAGCTCTTCTGCTGGAGGCTCATCAGGTTGTTCTTCCTCAGCAGAAAAGTCTATCAAATCCCATGTCTCTGCAACTGATGTCTGGGGATAGAGGTTCACCATCTCCTGTCCATGGAACCCAGAAGATGCTATCATTTCTGGGCAGAGGTTAGCAGAGCTCTGCCCTGTTGTCAGCACTTCAGGTTTGGGGACGGCAATCTCCGGATTTTCCACTGCCGATTCTCTGGCATGCTGCTGAACTTGTTCTAGCAGTTTCCTGTATGCCCTTTCCAGATGCTGTTCCTTCCTTAGCAAATGGTCCAGATCAGGTTTGAGCTCTGAGACCCCTGCAAGACCAAGCATAGACTCTCTATAGTCTCTCAGGTCCTCAAGGTCAGGTTCCCCTTCATCGCCAAACATAAAAAGATCTGTAAGGCTCTCCCACAGCAATCCAGGGCCGCCAAAGTCATATCCCTCCGGAGAGCATTCTGTTGTCTCCCCTAAATATCCCTCCTCTGCGTGCAATTGCAGAGCCCGATAACGATTGTCCAGCTCTATCTCCTGCTGGACCAACCTGTCCAACTCAGTCACCCATTGCTCCTGGGGCTGCTCTCCCAGGAATGCCATCCGCAATGCCCGTTGGTCACTGGCCCGTTGCTCTTGGGTTGGAAAGCACTTGCCCTGTTTTATACCAGCGAGACGGAGGGCTGCAATCCAGAGCTCCACCCGAATTTGCTGCCTAAGCTCCAGGTATTCATCCTCAGACACAGTCCTGGTGTATGTTGAAAGAATGATCCGCAGCAGCCCCGGGAATTCTGATGCCAGGTCCATATCTCCGCTGGGGTGACTGAAGTCTTGCTTTGCTGATCTTGGATCCAGTTGGAGGTTTGGATGTCCCAGACTTCAGGAAGCTTTCCCGCTGCTTGCCACCAATGTCACGGAACGTCCCACACTCCGCTTGAGTGCTTCCGTCATATACCACTTCCTCCCAGTCTGTATACAGATATCAGATATTCCAACCTCTCTGAGCAGAAAACAAGGCGACACTTGCTTCACTGCTAACATGGACTGTTTTTTATGAATCAAAGTTACAAGACTTTATATGCCGTTGGAACCTCCTCTAACAATACAACTGTAACTTAATTAACATGAGCTAATTATCTAATCCTTTATACAGCCTAGGTGACTGAGACGTGACCTTTCGCCCAGACTTGTGGTCACCGAGCTTCATACAGTTAATTAACACAAAAGCAGTCCTCCCGTCTCCTACATTGTATAGAGGAAAATGTCATTAGCTCATTCAATTAACATAAACACAGGTTGATGACACCAGCATCTCCTCACAGGATGTGTCCCAACAGAATGAATCCATTGAAAATCCAGGGCCCATAATCAAAAGGCAACAGGCTTGCATACAGTCCTCTCCAACAGCCTCTGTCCCGGCTAGGTCTGTGACAGGCTTGCCTTGGTATCTTTCTCCCTGTGCCCTGACCTTGCTGCCTGTATCCTGTTCGTGAACCTGTTTCTGTCCTGCTCTGATCCGATCCGATCCGATCCCTATCCCTAGGCCATCCTGTTCTTGTCCCTCCTGATTCCATTGGATCCCTGCCCTGCAGCCTAACCATCCATCCTCTCCCTGTCCTGCTAGTTTCCCGTCCTTGCCCATCTGCTGACCTCCCTGTGTATGACCTTGGCCTGGCTTTGTTTACGATTCCGGTATCTCCATTTACTTGTATATATTGTTGTTTGTAGTGGGTTTGTTGTGTTGGTTTTGCACTGTTTATATTCCTTTTACTTGTCACTTGTTTAATAAACACCATTATTTGTTCACTTACATGTGTTTCTGGTCTCCTCTGTGCAGTCCACACGGTCTGGTCAATTAGATCCCCTGACAGTATACCAAGGCCATCCCTGACCAGACATGGCTGCATTGAGGAAACCATCCTGGTTTGTCGGGTCTGCTAAATATGGATTTCAATGAAATCATTTATTATTCTCTGCTAGCAGAAGAGGATGGTGAATATTGTCGCCAGATTTTAAAAGGGTGGACTAGTGACCAGCTGATGGAAACTATCCAATCAGCTCATTCCCTAGTGGATCAGGGTATATGTCTTTTGAAGATGTTTAGCCCCTGATCCAGTTATGTGCAAAACCAGCCCTGTCATGCATTCCCGAGGGAAGTGATGATTTTTCGCCCCCCTTCAATTATGGCCAAGTTGAATCCCTGGTTTGGTTGTTAGAGGATGATCCAGCCTATTTTATGGAACATTATTCCTCCTGTTCACAGCAAGTTTGTTCAACCTGTGCTGCAGGCATGGTCAGATCTCCTGTCTTTAACTAAGTCGCAATATTCCAGCCCTGCCATTAATCATCTGCCTTCCCAAAAATCTATCTCGCTGTCGCCTATGGCAACCTCAGCTACAGCCCAATTTAATCAGCCCCCTACCAAATACTACCACCCAGTCTCCAAGGGTCGCACCTATCCTGCCTTCAATCCACCTGTCTCTTCTCCTCCACCTGTAACAGCCCCACAAAACCCTTCTCTAGCTACAGTTCCTTGGTCTTCCTTCGATCCAGCTACTTTCTTTTCTTACAGCCCTGCACCTACATACAAAACTGCACGGGCTAAACCAAAAAAGAAACAAAAATTCTTCCCGACCCACACCATCTTGCCAGTAACCCAACCTGCTCCTGCTACCCAGTCTGATGTCCCGATGCCTGCCTCCCAGCCGGATGTCTCGGTGCCTGCCATCCAGCCGGAAGTCTCGGTGCCTGCCTTCCAGCCGGATGTCTCGGTGCCTGCCTTCCAGCCGGATGTCTCGATGCCTGCCTTCCAGCCGGATGTCTCGATGCCTGCCTTCCAGCTGGATGTCTCGATGCCTGCCTTCCAGCCGGATGTCTCGATGCCTGCCTTCCAGCCGGATGTCTCGATGCCTGCCTTCCAGCCGGACGTTCCAGTGCCTGCCACCCAGCCTGACGTTCCAGTGCCTGCCACCCAGCCTGATGTTCCAGTGCCTGCCACCCAGCCTGACGATCCAGTGCCTGCCACCCAGCCTGACGATCCAGTGCCTGCCACCCAGCCTGACGATCCAGTGCCTGCCACCCAGCTTGATGATCCAGTGCCTGCCACCCAGCCTGACGATCCAGTGCCTGCCACCCAGCCTGACGATCCAGTGCCTTCCACCCAGCCTGACGATCCAGTGCCTTCCACCCAGCCTGACGATCCAGTGCCTTCCACCCAGCCTGACGATCCAGTGCCTGCCACCCAGCCTGACGATCCAGTGCCTGCCACCCAGCCTGACGATCCAGTGCCTGCCACCCAGCCTGATGATCCAGTGCCTGCCACTCAGCCTGACGATCCAGTGCCTGCTACCCCGTCTGACGCTTCAGTGACTACTGTCCAGTCCGATGTACCTATTGTCCAGCCTGGTATGCCAGCACCTGCTGTTCTGCCCGATGTGCCAGCGCCTGTGTCTGTTACCCAGTCTAAAGTTCCAGTAGCCCCTGCCTGGTCTGATGTCTCGGTGTCTGCTTTCCAGTCCGCTTCCCATTCTGATGTGCCAGTGTCTGCTACTCAGCCAGTTGTGCCAATGCCTGTGCCCGCTGCCCAGTTTGAGGTCCCAGTGCCTGCTGGTCAGCCCGAAATCCCAGTGTCCATGTTCCAGTCTGACGCTCCAGTGACCACTGACCAGTCCGATGTACCTGTTGTTCTGCCTGGTGTGCCAGCGCCTGTCTTTGCTGTTCAGCCTGAAGTTCCAACACCTGCTGCCCGGTCTGATGTTTCGGTACCCACTTTCCGGTCTGATGTGCCCATCCTCCAGCTTGATATCCTGGTACCTGTCTTCCAGCCTGATGTCGTGATGTTGGTATCTCAGCCTGAGGTTTCGGTGCCCGTGTCTCAGCCTGAAGTTTCGGTGCCCGTGTTTCAGCCTGGAGTTTCGGTGCCCGTGTCTCAGCCTGCTGAATCGGTGCCCGTTACCCAGTCTGCTGAATCGGTGCCCGTTACCCGGTCTGCTGATCCGGTGCCCGTTACCCAGTCTGCTAAACCGAAGTCCGTCACTTTGCCTGTCAAGCCAGTACCTGTTATCCGGTTTGCCGAACCAGTGCCCGGTGTCCAGCTCGCTGAGTCGGGGCCTATTACCCAGCCCACTGGGCCAGGGTCCGTTACCCAGCTTGCTGAGCCAGTGCCTGTAATCCGGCCTGCCCTTACAGTACTCGGTGTTCGGTCTAATGCTCCAGAGACTGCTGCCCAGCTCGATGACCCAGAGCCTGCTTCCCAGCTCGATGACCCGGAGCCTGCTTCCCAGCTCGATGACCCGGAGCCTGCTTCCCAGCTCAATGACCCAGAGCCTGCTAGCCAGCTCGATGACCCGGAGCCTGCTTCCCAGCTCGATGACCCGGAGCCTGCTTCCCAGCTCGATGACCCGGAGCCTGCTTCCCAGCTCGACGACCCGGAGCCTGCTTCCCAGCTCGACGACCCGGAGCCTGTTGCCCAGCTTGGTTTGTTCTTGTCGGCTGCCCAGCTTGGTTTGGTCCTATCTGCTGCCCAGCTCAATGACTCTGACATGCCAGTTGTCTGCCCAGATGTGCCTGACGACCAGCCTGAAATGCCTTCTTCCACCATTCTGCCTGATGCCATAGACTATGGACAATTAAGACCAGTTGGAGCGTTCAGAGGCCGCTCCTTTAGGGAGGGGTACTGTCAGGAAAGGCTCCATCTGCTGGTAAGATATATCGTTTGGCATGCAGTACTGGGGTCCACCAGCAGGTGTCTCCTGGCAGTGTTGAACTGTCAGGAGAATATTTCCCTGCTGGTGTCATTTCATCTTCTGGCCGCAGTACTGACGTCCACCAGCTGATGGATCCTGGCAGTATGGAGCAGACAACACTCCCTGCGCTCAGGTGTGACTTGAAGTCAATTATAGTCAGCCTTATAAATACCCGGCAAGCCCTCAAAGGCTTGCCTTGGTATCTTTCTCCCTGTGCCCTGACCTTGCTGCCTGTATCCTGTTCGTGAACCTGTTTCTGTCCTGCTCTGATCCCATCCGATCCCTATCCCTAGGCCATCCTGTTCTTGTCCCTCCTGATTCCCTGGGATCCCTGCCCTGCAGCCTAACCATCCATCCTCTCCCTGTCCTGCTAGTTTCCCGTCCTTGCCCATCTGCTGACCTCCCTGTGTATGACCTTGGCCTGGCTTTGTTTATGATTCCGTTATCTCCATTTACTTGTATATATTGTTGTTTGTAGTGGGTTTGTTGTGTTGGTTTTGCACTGTTTATATTCCTTTTACTTGTCACTTGTTTAATAAACACCATTATTTGTTCACTTACATGTGTTTCAGGTCTCCTCTGTGCAGTCCACACGGTCTGGTCAATTAGATCCCCTGACAACCCCTCTCCTGAACCGTACCAGGCCATATTCCCTAAACATGGGGAGGGTGCTTTGGGGTAGCCCCCTCAAAGCACCTTGTCCCCATGTTGATGGAGACAAGGGCCTCATCCCCACAATCCTTGCCCGGTGGTTGTGGGGGTATGCGGGCGGGGGGATTATCGGAATCTGGAAGCCCCCTTTAACAAGGGGACCACCAGATCCCAGCCCCCCCCGTGTAAATTGGTAATGGGGTACAAGTACCCCTACCATTTCACAAAAAAGTGTCAAAATGGTAAAAAAGACAATAGCCGGTTTATGACAATTCCTTTATTAATAATGTCTTCTTTCCCCCGCTTCTTCCTCCATTCTCTTCTGGTCTTCCTTCGGTTTTCTACTTCTTCCTCCATCTTCTTCTTCCCCCGCTTCTTCCTCCGGTCTTCTCCATCTTCCTCTGGCTTCTTCTTCCCCACTTCGTCCTCCAGATGATCTGCCTCAATGAGATGCTCCCATGTGTGATGCTTCTGTGCTTGTGACAGTTCTTATATAACTGAGGGCGGGACCCACTGGTGACCCCACCCCCTGAGATGCCATGGGGACTTCCCTAGGGCTTTCCCGTGGAGTCAGAGGGGGTGGGGTCACCCGTTTACATAAAGGGGGAGCTTCCAGATTCCGATAAGCCCCCCGCCTGCATACCCCCACAACCTCCGGGGGATGGGGCCCTTATCCCCATCAACATGGGGACAAGGTGCTTTGGGGGGCTACCCCAAAGCACCCTCCCCATGTTGAGGGCATGTGGCCTGGTACGGTTCAGAAGGGGGGAACGCTCTCGTCCCCCCTCTTTTTCAGCGGCCTGCCAGGTTGCGTGCTCGGATAAGGGTCTGGTATGGATTTTGAGGGGGACCCCTACGCCATTTTTAAAAAAAAAATGGCACAGGGTTCCCCTTAATTTCCATATCAGACCCGAAGGGCCTGGTATGGATTTTAGGGGGACCCCCATGCAATTTTTTTTTAAATTTTGGTTCGGGGTATCATTTTGCTGTGGTACTGTAGTACACGGGAAAAATGCGCCACTTTACAGGCTTACTATAGACACCCCCCGGGCAGGATATGTAAAGGAATATTTCATTTTAATTGTTTTAAAATGCATTAAAAAAGCATTAAAAAAATCACTGCTCCCGAAAAAACGTCAGTTTAAAAAAAAAAATATATTGATACATGTCCCCTGGGGCAGGACTCGGGTCCCCAAACCCTTTTTATGACAATAACTTGCATATAAGCCTTTAAAATTAACATTTTTGATTTTTCATGTTAATGCCCCATAGACTTTAACGGTGTTTCGGCGGCTTTCGAATTTGCCCCGAACACCGCATATTGTTTGGTGTTTGCAGAACATCCGAACAACCAAAGTTCAGCCCGAACTTATGCTCGGGCCGAACCGTTCACCCATCCATATATGATAATAGGACTAGCTCTACTGTGTAAGGTAACCTTTGTCTGAGATAATGGGAGTAGCCCTTATCTGATGGTTTGCTTTATAAATTCAGTGTTTCTAAAAAGAAAGCAGTTCATTTTCTGGTGTACTCCAAGATTGGTGTTGTCTGGTCCTTGGGGTTTCTTTAGCCAGATCCATTGGTCTCGTGTTCCAGGACTTGGGAAGCAGCTTCTTGGCGGAAATACCCAACAGGGTGTTCGGAGTCCATCACACCTGCAATGGTGAATGAGCAGGGAAAATCCAACAGGGCGATTGTACAGAGGTTAATTGGTAGATCATTGACAGTCAGATGTAAACAGACATAAGCTCCTGTCCAATAGGGATGAGCTTTGTGTTCGAGTCGAGCCCATGTTCGACTCGAACATCGGCTGTTCGGTCGTTCGCCGAATTCCGAACGTTATGGGCCGTTCGCGCCAAATTCGTGTGGCGCGTCACAGCCCATAATTCACTGCGGCATCGCAGAGCATTGCTGGCTGATGATTGGCCAAGCATGCACTATGACCCGCATGTTTGGCCAATCACAGCGTCGTCGGTAGAGAGAGCTGTAATTGGACAAAGCCAGGGTGGCTTTGGCCAATTGTGGCTCAGGGGGTTTAGAACACGCCCCACACTATATAAGGGTGCCTGCATGGTGGCCCTGTGTAGTGTGTTCCGGCGTGCTTAGATAGAGAGAGAGAGACAGTGTCATTTCATTTGAGTTAGCTAGATTGGGCAGGACAGTCAGTGAGTTAGCTGCACTTACAGTGTATTGTGTATATATATGCATCCCAGGTGTTGCATATATATATATATATATATATATATATATATATATATATATATATATATATATATATATAAATACACTGTATACAGTTTAGCTAGATCCATTCCTGTTAACTTCCTACTGACAGGCAGGCTTGTCTTGTTACAGTATATACAGCTACCTGAAGAAAATTACTGGTGTTCTTTTGATCTTTTTAGTACCACAGTCAGGCAGCTAGACTATTTACAGTTAGTGTAGTGCATCCTGCTCACAGTGTTCAGCTAAAACTACAAGTTAGTGTAGTGAGACCTCTGCACAGTGTTCATCTAAAGCTACAAGTTAGTGTAGTGCGTCCTGCTCACAGTATTCAGCTAAAACTACAAGTTAATGTAGTGAGACCTCTGCACAGTGTTCATCTAAAGCTACAAGTTAGTGTAGTGCGTCCTGCTCACAGTGTTCAGCTAAAACTACAAGTTAGTATAGTGAGACCTCTGCATAGTGTTCATCTAAAGCTACAAGTTAGTGTAGTGCGTCCTGCTCACAGTATTCAGCTAAAACTACAAGTTAATGTAGTGAGACCTCTGCACAGTGTTCATCTAAAGCTACAAGTTAGTGTAGTGCGTCCTGCTCACAGTGTTCAGCTAAAACTACAAGTTAGTATAGTGAGACCTCTGCATAGTGTTCATTTAAAGCTACAAGTTAGTGCAGTGCGTCCTGCTCACAGTATTCAGCTAAAACTACAAGTTAGTGTAGTGAGACCTCTGCACAGTGTTCATCTAAAGCTACAAGTTAGTGTAGTGCATCCTGCTCACAGTATTCAGCTAAAACTACAAGTTAGTGTAGTGAGACCTCTGCACAGTGTTCATCTAAAGCTACAAGTTAGTGTAGTGCGTCCTGCTCACAGTGTTCAGCTAAAACTGCAAGTTAGTACAGTGAGACCTCTGCACAGTGTTCATCTAAAGCTACAAGTTAGTGTAGTGCGTCCTGCTCACAGTGTTCAGCTAAAACTGCAAGTTAGTACAGTGAGACCTCTGCACAGTGTTCATCTAAAGCTACAAGTTATTGTAGTGCGTCCTGATCACAGTGTTCAGCTAAAGCTACAAGTTAGTACAGTGAGACCTCTGCACAGTGTTCATCTAAAGCTACAAGTTACTGTAGTGAGACCTCTGCACCGTGTTTATCTAAAGCTACAAGTTGGTGTAGTGCGTCCTGCTCACAGTGTTCAGCTAAAACTACAAGTTAGTAAAGTGAGACCTCTGCACAGTGTTCATCTAAAGCTACAAGTTATTGTAGTGCGTCCTGCTCACAGTGTTCAGCTAAAGCTACAAGTTAGTACAGTGAGACCTCTGCACAGTGTTCATCTAAAGCAACAAGTTAGTGTAGTGCGTCCTGCTCACAGTATTCAGCTAAAACTACAAGTTAGTATAGTGAGACCTCTGCACAGTGTTCTTCTAAAGCTACAAGTTAGTGTAGTGCGTCCTGCTCACAGTGTTCAGCTAAAGCTACAAGTTAGTATAGTGAGACCTCTGCACAGTGTTCATCTAAAGCTACAAGTTAGTGTAGTGCGTCCTGCTAACAGTGTTCAGCTAAAACTACAAGTTAGTGTAGTGAGACCTCTGCACAGTGTTCATCTAAAGCTACAAGTTAGTGTAGTGCGTCCTGCTCACAGTGTTCAGCTAAAACTACAAGTTAGTATAGTGAGACCTCTGCATAGTGTTCATCTAAAGTTACAAGTTAGTGTAGTGCGTCCTGCTCACAGTATTCAGCTAAAACTACAAGTTAGTGTAGTGAGACCTCTGCACAGTGTTCATCTAAAGCTGCAAGTTAGTGTAGTGCGTCCTGCTCACAGTATTCAGCTAAAACTACAAGTTAGTATAGTGAGACCTCTGCACACTGTTCATCTAAAGCTACAAGTTAGTGTAGTGCGTCCTGCTCACAGTGTTCAGCTAAAGTTACAAGTTAGTATAGTGAGACCTCTGCACAGTGTTCATCTAAAGCTACAAGTTAGTGTAGTGCGTACTGCTCACAGTGCTCAGCTAAAACTACAAGTTAGTATAGTGAGACCTCTGCACACTGTTCATCTAAAGCTACAAGTTAGAGTAGTGCGTCCTGCTAACAGTGTTCAGCTAAAACTACAAGTTAGTGTAGTGAGACCTCTGCCCAGTGTTCATCTAAAGCTACAAGTTGGTGTAGTGCGTCCTTCTCTCAGTGTTCAGCTAAATCTACAAGTTAGTGTAGTGAGACCTCTGCACAGTGTTCATCTAAAGCTACAAGTTAGTGTAGTGCGTCCTGCTCACAGTGTTCAGCTAAAACTACAAGTTAGTATAGTGAGACCTCTGCACAATGTTCATCTAAAGCTAAAAGTTAGTGTAGTGCATCCTGCTCACAGTGTTCAGCTAAAACTACAAGTTAGTGTAGTGAGACCTCTGCATAGTGTTCATCTAAAGCTACAAGTTAGTCAAGTGTGTCCTGCTCACAGTGTTCAGCTAAAACTACAAGTTAGTGTAGTGAGGCCTCTGCACAGTGTTCATCTAAAGCTACAAGTTAGTGTAGTGCGTCGTGCTCACAGTGTTCAGCTAAAACTACAAGTTAGTATAATGAGACCTCTGCACATTGTTCATCTAAAGCTACAAGTTAGTGTAGTGCATCCTGCTCACAGTGTTCAGCTAAAGCTACAAGTTAGTATAGTGAGACCTCTGCACAGTGTTCATCTAAAGCTACAAGTTAGTGTAGTGCGTCCTGCTCACAGTATTCAGCTAAAACTACAAGTTAGTGTAGTGAGACCTCTGCACAGTGTTCATCTAAAGCTATAAGTTAGTGTAGTGCGTCCTGCTCACAGTGTGCAGCTAAAACTACAAGTTAGTATAGTGAGACCTCTGCACAGTGTTCATCTAAAGCTACAAGTTAGTGTAGTGCGTCATGCTAACAGTGTTCAGCTAAAACTACAAGTTAGTATAGTGAGACCTCAGCACAGTGTTCATCTAAAGCTACAAGTTAGTGTAGTGCGTCCTGCTCACAGTGTTCAGCTAAAGCTACAAGTTAGTATAGTGAGACCTCTGCACAGTGTTCATCTAAAGCTACAAGTTAGTGTAGTGCGTCCTGCTCACAGTGTTCAGCTAAAGTTACAAGTTAGTATAGTGAGACCTCTGCACAGTGTTCATCTAAAGCTACAAGTTAGTGTAGTGCGTACTGCTCACAGTGCTCAGCTAAAACTACAAGTTAGTATAGTGAGACCTCTGCACACTGTTCATCTAAAGCTACAAGTTAGAGTAGTGCGTCCTGCTAACAGTGTTCAGCTAAAACTACAAGTTAGTGTAGTGAGACCTCTGCCCAGTGTTCATCTAAAGCTACAAGTTGGTGTAGTGCGTCCTTCTCTCAGTGTTCAGCTAAATCTACAAGTTAGTGTAGTGAGACCTCTGCACAGTGTTCATCTAAAGCTACAAGTTAGTGTAGTGCGTCCTGCTCACAGTGTTCAGCTAAAACTACAAGTTAGTATAGTGAGACCTCTGCACAATGTTCATCTAAAGCTAAAAGTTAGTGTAGTGCATCCTGCTCACAGTGTTCAGCTAAAACTACAAGTTAGTGTAGTGAGACCTCTGCATAGTGTTCATCTAAAGCTACAAGTTAGTCAAGTGTGTCCTGCTCACAGTGTTCAGCTAAAACTACAAGTTAGTGTAGTGAGGCCTCTGCACAGTGTTCATCTAAAGCTACAAGTTAGTGTAGTGCGTCGTGCTCACAGTGTTCAGCTAAAACTACAAGTTAGTATAATGAGACCTCTGCACATTGTTCATCTAAAGCTACAAGTTAGTGTAGTGCATCCTGCTCACAGTGTTCAGCTAAAGCTACAAGTTAGTATAGTGAGACCTCTGCACAGTGTTCATCTAAAGCTACAAGTTAGTGTAGTGCGTCCTGCTCACAGTATTCAGCTAAAACTACAAGTTAGTGTAGTGAGACCTCTGCACAGTGTTCATCTAAAGCTATAAGTTAGTGTAGTGCGTCCTGCTCACAGTGTGCAGCTAAAACTACAAGTTAGTATAGTGAGACCTCTGCACAGTGTTCATCTAAAGCTACAAGTTAGTGTAGTGCGTCATGCTAACAGTGTTCAGCTAAAACTACAAGTTAGTATAGTGAGACCTCTGCACAGTGTTCATCTAAAGCTACAAGTTAGTGTAGTGCGTCCTGCTCACAGTGTTCAGCTAAAGCTACAAGTTAGTATAGTGAGACCTCTGCACAGTGTTCATCTAAAGCTACAAGTTAGTGTAGTGCGTCCTGCTCACAGTGTTCAGCTAAAACTACAAGTTAGTGTA
Organism: Aquarana catesbeiana; assembly: GCF_042186555.1. Classification (NCBI taxonomy): domain Eukaryota; kingdom Metazoa; phylum Chordata; class Amphibia; order Anura; family Ranidae; genus Aquarana; species Aquarana catesbeiana. Next base: position 9,104,874 of record NC_133336.1, read on the forward strand.
GTGAGACCTCTGCACAGTGTTCATCTAAAGCTACAAGTTAGTGTAGTGCGTCCTGCTCACAGTGTTCAGCTAAAACTACAAGTTAGTATAGTGAGACTTCTGCACAGTGTTCATCTAAAGCTACAAGTTAGTGCAGTGCGTCCTGCTCACAGTATTCAGCTAAAACTACAACTTAGTGTAGTGAGACCTCTGCACAGTGTTCATCTAAAGCTACAAGTTAGTGTAGTGCGTCCTGCTCACAGTATTCAGCTAAAACTACAAGTTAGTATAGTGAGACCTCTGCATAGTGTTCATCTAAAGCTACAAGTTAGTGTAGTGCGTCCTGCAAACAGTATTCAGCTAAAACTACAAGTTAATGTAGTGAGACCTCTGCACAGTGTTCATCTAAAGCTATAAGTTAGTGTAGTGCGTCCTGCTCACAGTGTTCAGCTAAAACTACAAGTTAGTGTAGTGAGACCTCTGCATAGTGTTCATCTAAAGCAACAAGTTAGTGTAGTGTGTCCTGCTAACAGTGTTCAGCTAAAACTACAAGTTAGTATAGTGAGACCTCTGCACAGTGTTCATCTAAAGCTACAAGTTATTGTAGTGCGTCCTGATCACAGTGTTCAGCTAAAGCTACAAGTTAGTACAGTGAGACCTCTGCACAGTGTTCATCTAAAGCTACAAGTTAGTGTAGTGCGTCCTGTTCACAGTATTCAGCTAAAACTACAAGTTAGTGTAGTGAGACTTCTGCACAGTGTTCATCTAAAGCTACAAGTTAGTGTAGTGCGTCCTGCTCACAGTATTCAGCTAAAACTACAAGTTAGTGTAGTGAGACCTCTGCACAGTGTTCATCTAAAGCTACAAGTTAGTGTAGTGCGTCCTGTTCACAGTATTCAGCTAAAACTACAAGTTAGTGTAGTGAGACCTCTGCACAGTGTTCATCTAAAGCTACAAGTTAGTGTAGTGCGTCCTGCTCACAGTGTTCAGCTAAAACCTCAAGTTAGTATAGTGAGACCTCTGCACAGTGTTCATCTAAAGCTACAAGTTAGTGTAGTGCGTCCTGCTCACAGTGTTCAGCTAAAACTACAAGTTAGTGTAGTGAGACCTCTGCACGGTGTTCATCTAAAGCTACAAGTTAGTGTAGTGCGTCCTGCTCACAGTGTTCAGCTAAAACTACAAGTTAGTATAGTGAGACTTCGGCACAGTGTTCATCTAAAGCTAAAAGTTAGTGCAGTGCGTCCTGCTCACAGTATTCAGCTAAAACTACAAGTTAGTGTAGTGAGACCTCTGCACAGTGTTCATCTAAAGCTACAAGTTAGTGTAGTGCGTCCTGCAAACAGTATTCAGCTAAAACTACAAGTTAATGTAGTGAGACCTCTGCACAGTGTTCATCTAAAGCTATAAGTTAGTGTAGTGCGTCCTGCTCACAGTGTTCAGCTAAAACTACAAGTTAGTGTAGTGAGACCTCTGCATAGTGTTCATCTAAAGCAACAAGTTAGTGTAGTGTGTCCTGCTAACAGTGTTCAGCTAAAACTACAAGTTAGTATAGTGAGACCTCTGCACAGTGTTCATCTAAAGCTACAAGTTATTGTAGTGCGTCCTGATCACAGTGTTCAGCTAAAGCTACAAGTTAGTACAGTGAGACCTCTGCACAGTGTTCATCTAAAGCTACAAGTTAGTGTAGTGCGTCCTGTTCACAGTATTCAGCTAAAACTACAAGTTAGTGTAGTGAGACCTCTGCACAGTGTTCATCTAAAGCTACAAGTTAGTGTAGTGCTTCCTGCTCACAGTATTCAGCTAAAACTACAAGTTAGTGTAGTGAGACCTCTGCACAGTGTTCATCTAAAGCTACAAGTTAGTGTAGTGCGTCCTGTTCACAGTATTCAGCTAAAACTACAAGTTAGTGTAGTGGGACCTCTGCACAGTGTTCATCTAAAGCTACAAGTTAGTGTAGTGCGTCCTGCTCACAGTGTTCAGCTAAAACTACAAGTTAGTATAGTGAGACCTCTGCACATTGTTCATCTAAAGCTACAAGTTAGTGTAGTGCGTCCTGCTCACAGTGTTCAGCTAAAACTACAAGTTAGTATAGTGAGACCTCTGCACAGTGTTCATCTAAAGCTACAAGTTAGTGTAGTGTGTCCTGCTCACAGTGTTCAGCTAAAACTACAAGTTAGTATAGTGAGACCTCTGCACAGTGTTCATCTAAAGTTACAAGTTAGTGTAGTGCGTCCTGCTCACAGTATTCAGCTAAAACTACAAGTTAGTGTAGTGAGACCTCTGCACAGTGTTCATCTAAAGCTACAAGTTAGTGTAGTGCGTCCTGCTCACAGTGTTCAGCTAAAACTACAAGTTAGTGTAGTGAGACCTCTGCACAGTGTTCATCTAAAGCTACAAGTTAGTCAAGTGTGTCCTGCTCACAGTGTTCAGCTAAAACTACAAGTTAGTGTAGTGAGACCTCTGCACAGTGTTCATCTAAAGCTACAAGATAGTGTAGTGCGTCCTGCTCACAGTGTTCAGCTAAAACCTCAAGTTAGTGTAGTGAGACCTCTGCACAGTGTTCATCTAAAGCTACAAGTTAGTGTAGTGCGTCCTGCTCACAGTATTAAGCTAAGACTACAAGTTAGTGTAGTAAGACCTCTGCACAGTGTTCATCTAAAGCTACAAGATAGTGTAGTGCGTCCTGCTCACAGTGTTCAGCTAAAACCTCAAGTTAGTGTAGTGAGACCTCTGCACAGTGTTCATCTAAAGCTACAAGTTAGTGTAGTGCGTCCTGCTCACAGTGTTCAGCTAAAACTACAAGTTAGTGTAGTGAGACCTCTGCACAGTGTTCATCTAAAGCTACAAGTTAGTGTAGTGCTTCCTGCTCACAGTGTTCAGCTAAAACTACAAGTTAGTGTAGTGAGACCTCTGCACAGTGTTCATCTAAAGCTACAAGTTAGTCAAGTGTGTCCTGCTCACAGTGTTCAGCTAAAACTACAAGTTAGTGTAGTGAGACCTCTGCACAGTGTTCATCTAAAGCTACAAGTTAGTGCAGTGCGTCCTGCTCACAGTGTTCAGCTAAAACTACAAGTTAGTGTAGTGAGACCTCTGCACAGTGTTCATCTAAAGCTACAAGATAGTGCAGTGCGTCCTGCTCACAGTGTTCAGCTAAAACTACAAGTTAGTGTAGTGAGACCTCTGCACAGTGTTCATCTAAAGCTACAAGATAGTGTAGTGCGTCCTTCTCACAGTGTTCAGCTAAAACCTCAAGTTAGTGTAGTGAGACCTCTGCACAGTGTTCATCTAAAGCTACAAGTTAGTATAATGCGTCCTGCTCACAGTATTCAGCTAAAACTACAAGTTAGTGTAGTAAGACCTCTGCACAGTGTTCATCTAAAGCTACAAGATAGTGTAGTGCGTCCTGCTCACAGTGTTCAGCTAAAACTACAAGTTAGTGTAGTGAGACCTCTGCACATTGTTCATCTAAAGCTACAAGTTAGTGTAGTGCGTCCAGCTCACAGTGTTCAGCTAAAGCTACAAGTTAGTATAGTGAGACCTCTGCACAGTGTTCATCTAAAGCTACAAGTTAGTGTAGTGCGTCCTGCTCACAGTGTTCAGCTAAAACTACAAGTTAGTATAGTGAGACCTCTGCACAGTGTTCATCTAAAGTTACAAGTTAGTGTAGTGCGTCCTGCTCACAGTATTCAGCTAAAACTACAAGTTAGTGTTGTGAGACCTCTGCACAGGGTCCATCTAAAGCTACAAGTTAGTGTAGTGCGTCTTGCTCACAGTGTTCAGCTAAAAATTCAAGTTAGTATAGTGAGACCTCTGCACAGTGTTCATCTAAAGCTACAAGTTAGTATAGTGCGTCCTGCTCACAGTATTCAGCTAAAACTACAAGTTAGTGTAGTGAGACCTCTGCACAGTGTTCATCTAAAGCTACAAGTTAGTGTAGTGCGTCCTGCTCACAGTGTTCAGCTAAAACTACAAGTTAGTGTAGTGAGACCTCTGCACAGTGTTCATCTAAAGCTACAAGTTAGTCAAGTGTGTCCTGCTCACAGTGTTCAGCTAAAACTACAAGTTAGTGTAGTGAGACCTCTGCACAGTGTTCATCTAAAGCTACAAGATAGTGTAGTGCGTCCTGCTCACAGTGTTCAGCTAAAACCTCAAGTTAGTGTAGTGAGACCTCTGCACAGTGTTCATCTAAAGCTACAAGTTAGTGTAGTGCGTCCTGCTCACAGTATTCAGCTAAAACTACAAGTTAGTGTAGTAAGACCTCTGCACAGTGTTCATCTAAAGCTACAAGATAGTGTAGTGCGTCCTGCTCACAGTGTTCAGCTAAAACCTCAAGTTAGTGTAGTGAGACCTCTGCACAGTGTTCATCTAAAGCTACAAGTTAGTGTAGTGCGTCCTGCTCACAGTGTTCAGCTAAAACCTCAAGTTAGTATAGTGAGACCTCTGCACAGTGTTCATCTAAAGCTACAAGTTAGTGTAGTGCGTCCTGCTCACAGTGTTCAGCTAAAACTACAAGTTAGTGTAGTGAGACCTCTGCACAGTGTTCATCTAAAGCTTCAAGTTAGTGTAGTGCTTCCTGCTCACAGTGTTCAGCTAAAACTACAAGTTAGTGTAGTGAGACCTCTGCACAGTGTTCATCTAAAGCTACAAGTTAGTCAAGTGTGTCCTGCTCACAGTGTTCAGCTAAAACTACAAGTTAGTGTAGTGAGACCTCTGCACAGTGTTCATCTAAAGCTACAAGATAGTGTAGTGCGTCCTGCTCACAGTGTTCAGCTAAAACCTCAAGTTAGTGTAGTGAGACCTCTGCACAGTGTTCATCTAAAGCTACAAGTTAGTGTAGTGCGTCCTGCTCACAGTATTCAGCTAAAACTACAAGTTAGTGTAGTAAGACCTCTGCACAGTGTTCATCTAAAGCTACAAGATAGTGTAGTGCGTCCTGCTCACAGTGTTCAGCTAAAACCTCAAGTTAGTGTAGTGAGACCTCTGCACAGTGTTCATCTAAAGCTACAAGTTAGTGTAGTGCGTCCTGCTCACAGTGTTCAGCTAAAACCTCAAGTTAGTATAGTGAGACCTCTGCACAGTGTTCATCTAAAGCTACAAGTTAGTGTAGTGCGTCCTGCTCACAGTGTTCAGCTAAAACTACAAGTTAGTGTAGTGAGACCTCTGCACAGTGTTCATCTAAAGCTACAAGTTAGTGTAGTGCTTCCTGCTCACAGTGTTCAGCTAAAACTGCAAGTTAGTGTAGTGAGACCTCTGCACAGTGTTCATCTAAAGCTACAAGTTAGTGTAGTGCGTCCTGCTCACAGTGTTCAGCTAAAACTACAAGTTAGTGTAGTGAGACCTCTGCACAGTGTTCATCTAAAGCTACAAGTTAGTGTAGTGCGTCCTGCTCACAGTATTCAGTTAAAACTACAAGTTAGTGTAGTGAGACCTCTGCACAGTGTTCATCTAAAGCTACAATTAAATGTAGTGCGTCCTGCTCACAGTATTCAGCTAAAACTACAAGTTAGTGTAGTGAGACCTCTGCACCACGTTCATCTAAAGCTACAAGTTAGTGTAGTGCATCCTGCTCACAGTGTTCAGCTAAAACTACAAGTTAGTGTAGTGAGACCTCTGCACAGTGATCATCTAAAGCTACAAGTTAGTCAAGTGTGTCCTGCTCACAGTGTTCAGCTAAAACTAAAGTTAGTGTAGTGAGACCTCTGCACAGTGTTCATCTAAAGCTACAAGTTAGTGTAGTGCGTCCTGCTCACAGTGTTCAGCTAAAACTACAAGTTAGTATAGTGAGACCTCTGCACAGTGTTCATCTAAAGCTACAAGTTAGTGTAGTGCGTCCTGCTCACAGTGTTCAGCTAAAGCTACAAGTTAGTATAGTGAGACCTCTGCACAGTGTTCATCTAAAGCTACGAATTAGTGTAGTGCGTCCTGCTCACAGTATTCAGCTAAAACTACAAGTTAGTGTAGTGAGACCTCTGCACAGTGTTCATCTAAAGCTACAATTTAGTGTAGTGCGTCCTGCTCACAGTATTCAGCTAAAACTACAAGTTAGTGTAGTGAGACCTCTGCACAGTGTTCATCTAAAGCTACAATTTAGTGTAGTGCGTCCTGCTCACAGTGTTCAGCTAAAAATACAAGTTAGTATAGTGAGACCTCTGCACAGTGTTCATCTAAAGCTTCAAGTTAGTGTAGTGCGTCCTGCTCACAATGTTCAGCTAAAACTACAAGTTAGTGTAGTGAGACCTCTGCACCACGTTCATCTAAAGCTACAAGTTAGTGTAGTGCGTCCTGCTCACAGTATTCAGCTAAAACTACAAGTTAGTGTACTGAGACCTCTGCACAGTGTTCATCTAAAGCTACAAGTTAGTGTAGTGCGTCCTGCTCACAGTATTCAGCTAAAACTACAAGTTAGTGTAGTGAGACCTCTGCACAGTGTTCATCTAAAGCTACAAGTTAGTCAATTGTGTCCTGCTCACAGTGTTCAGCTAAAACCACAAGTTAGTGTAGTGAGACCTCTGCACACTGTTCATATAAAGCTACAAGTTAGTGTAGTGCGTCCTGCTCACAGTGTTCAGCTAAAGCTACAAGTTAGTATAGTGAGACCTCTGCACAGTGTTCATCTAAAGCTACAAGTTAGTGTAGTGCGTCCTGCTCACAGTATTCAGCTAAAACTACAAGTTAGTGTAGTGAGACCTCTGCACAGTGTTCATCTAAAGCTACAAGTTAGTGTAGTGTGTCCTGCTCACAGTATTCAGCTAAAACTACAAGTTAGTGTAGTGAGACCTCTGCCCAGTGTTCATCTAAAGCTACAAGTTAGTGTAGTGCGTCCTGCTCACAGTGTTCAGCTAAAACTACAAGTTAGTATAGTGAGACGTCTGCACAGTGTTCATCTAAAGCTATAAGTTAGTGTAGTGTGTCCTGCTCACAGTATTCAGCTAAAACTACAAGTTAGTGTAGTGAGACCTCTGCACAGTGTTCATCTAAAGCTACAAGTTAATGTAGTGCGTCCTGCTCACAGTGTTCAGCTAAAACTACAAGTTAGTGTAGTGAGACCTCTGCACAGTGTTCATCTAAAGCTACAAGTTAGTGTAGTGCGTCCTGCTCACAGTATTCAGCTAAAACTACAAGTTAGTATAGTGAGACCTCTGCACAGTGTACATCTAAAGCTACAAGTTAGTGTAGTGCGTCCTGCTCACAGTATTCAGCTAAAACTACAAGTTAGTGTAGTGAGACCTCTGCACAGTGTTCATCTAAAGCTACAAGTTAGTGTAGTGCGTCCTGCTCACAGTATTCTGTTAAAACTACAAGTTAGTGTAGTGAGACCTCTGCACAGTGTTCATCTAAAGCTACAAGTTAGTGTAGTGCGTCCTGCTCACAGTATTCAGCTAACACTACAAGTTAGTGTAGTGAGACCTCTGCACAGTGTTCATCTAAAGCTACAAGATAGTGTAGTGCGTCCTGCTCACAGTATTCTGTTAAAACTACAAGTTAGTGTAGTGAGACCTCTGCACAGTGTTCATCTAAAGCTACAAGTTAGTGTAGTGCATCCTGCTCACAGTATTCAGCTAAAACTACAAGTTAGTGTAGTGAGACCTCTGCACAGTGTTCATCTAAAGCTACAAGTTAGTCAATTGTTTCCTGCTCACAGTGTTCAGCTAAAACTACAAGTTAGTGTAGTGAGACCTCTGCACAGTGTTCATCTAAAGCTACAAGTTAGTGTAGTGCGTCCTGCTCACAGTATTCAGCTAAAACTACAAGTTAGTATAGTGAGACCTCTGCACAGTGTACATGTAACGCTACAAGTTAGTGTAGTGCGTCCTGCTCACAGTGTTCAGCTAACTACAAGTTAGTGTAGTGAGACCTCTGCCCAATGTTCATCTAAAGCTACAAGTTAGTGTAGTGCGTCCTGCTCACAGTATTCAGCTAAAACTACAAGTTAGTGTAGTGAGACCTCTGCACAGTGTTCATCTAAAGCTACAAGTTAGTGTAGTGCGTCCTGCTCACAGTATTCAGCTAAAACTACAAGTTAGTGTAGTGAGACCTCTGCACAGTGTTCATCTAAAGCTACAAGTTAGTGTAGTGCATCCTGCTCACAGTATTCAGCTAAAACTACAAGTTAGTATAGTGAAACCTCTGCACAGTGTTCATCTAAAGCTACAAGTTAGTGTAGTGCGTCCTACTCACAGTGTTAAGCTAAAACTACAAGTTAGTGTAGTGAGACCTCTGCACAGTGTTCATCTAAAGCTACAAGTTAGTGTAGTGCGTCCTGCTCACAGTATTCAGCTAACACTACAAGTTAGTGTAGTGAGACCTCTGCACAGTGTTCATCTAAAGCTATAAGTTAGTGTAGTGCGTCCTGCTCACAGTATTCAGTTAAAACTACAAGTTAGTGTAGTGAGACCTCTGCACAGTGTTCATCTAAAGCTACAAGTTAGTGTAGTGCATCCTGCTCACAGTATTCAGCTAAAACTACAAGTTAGTGTAGTGAGACCTCTGCACAGTGTTCATCTAAGCTACAAGTTAGTGTAGTGCGTCCTGCTCACAGTATTCAGCTAAAACTACAAGTTAGTGTAGTGAGACCTCTGCACAGTGTTCATCTAAAGCTACAAGTTAGTGTAGTGCGTCCTGCTCACAGTATTCAGCTAAAACTACAAGTTAGTGTAGTGAGACCTCTGCACAGTGTTCATCTAAAGCTACAAGTTAGTGTAGTGCGTCCTGCTCACAGTGTTCATCTAAAGCTACAAGTTAGTGTAGTGCGTCCTGCTCACAGTGTTCAGCTAAAACTACAAGTTAGTATAGTGAGACCTCTGCACAGTGTTCATTTAAATCTACAAGTTAGTGTAGTGCGTCCTGCTCACAGTATTCAGTTAAAACTACAAGTTAGTGTAGTGAGACCTCTGCACAGTGTTCATCTAAAGCTATAAGTTAGTGTAGTGCGTCCTGCTCACAGTATTCTGTTAAAACTACAAGTTAGTGTAGTGAGACCTCTGCACAGTGTTCATCTAAAGCTATAAGTTAGTGTAGTGCGTCCTGCTCACAGTATTCAGCTAAAACTACAAGTTAGTGTAGTGAGACCTCTGCACAGTGTTCATCTAAAGCTACAAGTTAGTGTAGTGCGTCCTGCTCACAGTATTCAGCTAAAACTACAAGTTAGTGTAGTGAGACCTCTGCACAGTGTTCATCTAAAGCTACAAGTTAGTGTAGTGTGTCCTGCTCACAGTATTCAGCTAAAACTACAAGTTAGTGTAGTGAGACCTCTGCCCAGTGTTCATCTAAAGCTACAAGTTAGTGTAGTGCGTCCTGCTCACAGTGTTCAGCTAAAACTGCAAGTTAGTATAGTGAGACCTCTGCACAGTGTTCATCTAAAGCTATAAGTTAGTGTAGTGTGTCCTGCTCACAGTATTCAGCTAAAACTACAAGTTAGTGTAGTGAGACCTCTGCACAGTGTTCATCTAAAGCTACAAGTTAATGTAGTGCGTCCTGCTCACAGTGTTCAGCTAAAACTACAAGTTAGTGTAGTGAGACCTCTGCACAGTGTTCATCTAAAGCTACAAGTTAGTGTAGTGCGTCCTGCTCACAGTATTCAGCTAAAACTACAAGTTAGTATAGTGAGTCCTCTGCACAGTGTACATCTAAAGCTACAAGTTAGTGTAGTGCGTCCTGCTCACAGTATTCAGCTAAAACTACAAGTTAGTGTAGTGAGACCTCTGCACAGTGTTCATCTAAAGCTACAAGTTAGTGTAGTGCGTCCTGCTCACAGTATTCTGTTAAAACTACAAGTTAGTGTAGTGAGACCTCTGCACAGTGTTCATCTAAAGCTACAAGTTAGTGTAGTGCGTCCTGCTCACAGTATTCAGCTAACACTACAAGTTAGTGTAGTGAGACCTCTGCACAGTGTTCATCTAAAGCTACAAGTTAGTGTAGTTCGTCCTGCTCACAGTATTCAGCTAAAACTACAAGTTAGTGTAGTGAGACCTCTGCACAGTGTTCATCTAAAGCTACAAGTTAGTCAATTGTTTCCTGCTCACAGTGTTCAGCTAAAACTACAAGTTAGTATAGTGAGACCTCTGCACAGTGTTCATCTAAAGCTACAAGTTAGTGTAGTGCGTCCTGCTCACAGTATTCAGCTAAAACTACAAGTTAGTGTAGTGAGACCTCTGCACAGTGTTCATCTAAAGCTACAAGTTAGTGTAGTGTGTCCTGCTCACAGTATTCAGCTAAAACTACAAGTTAGTGTAGTGAGACCTCTGCACAGTGTTCATCTAAAGCTACAAGTTAGTGTAGTGCGTCCTGCTCACAGTGTTCAGCTAAAACTACAAGTTAGTATAGTGAGACCTCTGCACAGTGTTCATCTAAAGCTATAAGTTAGTGTAGTGTGTCCTGCTCACAGTATTCAGCTAAAACTACAAGTTAGTGTAGTGAGACCTCTGCACAGTGTTCATCTAAAGCTACAAGTTAGTGTAGTGCGTCCTGCTCACAGTATTCAGCTAACACTACAAGTTAGTGTAGTGAGACCTCTGCACAGTGTCCATCTAAAGCTACAAGTTAGTGTAGTGCGTCCTGCTCACAGTATTCAGTTAAAACTACAAGTTAGTGTAGTGAGACCTCTGCACAGTGTTCATCTAAAGCTACAAGTTAGTGTAGTGCGTCCTGCTCACAGTATTCAGCTAAAACTACAAGTTAGTGTAGTGAGACCTCTGCACAGTGTTCATCTAAAGCTACAAGTTAGTCAATTGTGTCCTGCTCACAGTGTTCAGCTAAAACCACAAGTTAGTGTAGTGAGACCTCTGCACAGTGTTCATCTAAAGCTACAAGTTAGTGTAGTGCGTCCTGCTCACAGTATTCAGCTACAACTACATGTTAGTATAGTGAGACCTCTGCACAGTGTTCATCTAAAGCTACAAGTTAGTGTAGTGCGTCCTGCTCACAGTGTTCAGCTAAAGCTACAAGTTAGTATAGTGAGACCTCTGCACAGTGTTCATCTAAAGCTACAAGTTAGTGTAGTGCGTCCTGCTCACAGTATTCAGCTAAAACTACAAGTTAGTGTAGTGAGACCTCTGCACAATGTTCATCTAAAGCTACAAGTTAGTGTAGTGCGTCCTGCTCACAGTGTTCAGCTAACACTACAAGTTAGTGTAGTGAGACCTCTGCACAGTGTTCATCTGTTGTGTAGTGAGACCTCTGCACAGTGTTCATCTAAAGCTACAAGTTAGTGTAGTGCGTCCTGCTCACAGTATTCAGCTAAAACTACAAGTTAGTATAGTGAGACCTCTGCACAGTGTACATGTAACGCTACAAGTTAGTGTAGTGCGTCCTGCTCACAGTGTTCAGCTAACTACAAGTTAGTGTAGTGAGACCTCTGCCCAATGTTCATCTAAAGCTACAAGTTAGTGTAGTGCGTCCTGCTCACAGTATTCAGCTAAAACTACAAGTTAGTGTAGTGAGACCTCTGCACAGTGTTCATCTAAAGCTACAAGTTAGTGTAGTGCATCCTGCTCACAGTATTCAGCTAAAACTACAAGTTAGTATAGTGAGACCTCTGCACAGTGTTCATCTAAAGCTACAAGTTAGTGTAGTGCGTCCTACTCACAGTGTTAAGCTAAAACTACAAGTTAGTGTAGTGAGACCTCTGCACAGTGTTCATCTAAAGCTACAAGTTAGTGTAGTGTGTCCTGCTCACAGTATTCAGCTAAAACTACAAGTTAGTGTAGTGAGACCTCTGCCCAGTGTTCATCTAAAGCTACAAGTTAGTGTAGTGCGTCCTGCTCACAGTGTTCAGCTAAAACTACAAGTTAGTATAGTGAGACCTCTGCACAGTGTTCATCTAAAGCTATAAGTTAGTGTAGTGTGTCCTGCTCACAGTATTCACCTAAAACTACAAGTTAGTGTAGTGAGACCTCTGCACAGTGTTCATCTAAAGCTACAAGTTAGTGTAGTGCGTCCTGCTCACAGTATTCTGTTAAAACTACAAGTTAGTGTAGTGAGACCTCTGCACAGTGTTCATCTAAAGCTACAAGTTAGTGTAGTGCGTCCTGCTCACAGTATTCAGCTAACACTACAAGTTAGTGTAGTGAGACCTCTGCACAGTGTTCATCTAAAGCTACAAGTTAGTGTAGTTCGTCCTGCTCACAGTATTCAGCTAAAACTACAAGTTAGTGTAGTGAGACCTCTGCACAGTGTTCATCTAAAGCTACAAGTTAGTCAATTGTTTCCTGCTCACAGTGTTCAGCTAAAACTACAAGTTAGTGTAGTGAGACCTCTGCACAGTGTTCATCTAAAGCTACAAGTTAGTGTAGTGCGTCCTGCTCACAGTGTTCAGCTAAAACAACAAGTTAGTATAGTGAGACCTTTGCACAGTGTTCATCCAAAGCTACAAGTTAGTGTAGTGCGTCCTGCTCACAGTGTTGAGCTAAAGCTACAAGTTAGTATAGTGAGACCTCTGCACAGTGTTTATCTAAAGCTACAAGTTAGTGTAGTGCGTCCTGCTCACAGTATTTAGCTAAAACTACAAGTTAGTATAGTGAGACCTCTGCACAGTGTTCATCTAAAGCTACAAGTTAGTGTAGTGCGTCCTGCTCACAGTGTTCAGCTAAAACTACAAGTTAGTATAGTGAGACCTCTGCACAGTGTTCATCTAAAGCTATAAGTTAGTGTAGTGTGTCCTGCTCACAGTATTCAGCTAAAACTACAAGTTAGTGTAGTGAGACCTCTGCACAGTGTTCATCTAAAGCTACAAGTTAGTGTAGTGCGTCCTGCTCACAGTGTTCAGCTAAAACTACAAGTTAGTATAGTGAGACCTCTGCACAGTGTTCATCTAAAGCTACAAGTTAGTGTAGTTCGTCCTGCTCACGGTATTCAGCTAAAACTACAAGTTAGTGTAGTGAGACCTCTGCACAGTTTTCATCTAAAGCTACAAGTTAGTCAATTGTGTCCTGATCACAGTGTTCCGCTAAAACTACAAGTTAGTGTAGTGAGACCTCTGCACAGTGTTCATCTAAAGCTACAAGTTAGTGTAGTGCGTCCTGCTCACAGTGTTCAGCTAAAACTACAAGTAATGCCGCGTACACACGAGCGGACTTTCTATCCTACTTGGTCCGGCACACTTTCCGATGGACTTTGTCCGCCAGGTGCGCCGGACTTTAAAACGGACGGACTTGCCCACACACGCCGGGACTTTCCGGCGGGCTAAGTCCGCCCGTCTTTCCGACGGACTTTCGCCGGAGTTCCGGCGGACTTTCAGAATGAACGGACTTGCCCACACACGGACAAGTCCGTTCATTTTGAACGTGACTCAGGTGCGACGGGACTAGAAAAGGATGTCAATCTTGCCGCTTTTATCGGCGAGATTGACACCTTACTAGCCCCGTCGCGGGGCATACCAGGCCCCTAGGTCTGGTATGGATTATAAAGGGGAACCCCGCTACGCCGAAAAAACGGCGTGGGGTCCCCCTAAAATCCATACCAGACCCCGATCCGAGCACGCAGCCTGGCCGGTCAGGAAAGGGGGTGGGGACGAGCGAGCGCCCCCCCCCCCCTCCTGAACCGTACCAGGCCGCATGCCCTCAACATGGGGGTGGGTGCTTTGGGGGAGGGGGGCGCCCTGCGCCCCCCCCCCAAAGCACCTTGTCCCCATGTTGATGAGGACAAGGGCCTCTTCCCGACAACCCTGGCCGTTGGTTGTTGGGGTCTGCGGGCGGGGGCTTATCGGAATCTGGGAGCCCCCTTTAATAAGGGGGCCCCCAGATCCCGGCCCCCCACCCTATGTAAATGAGTATGGGGTACATGGTACCCCTACCCATTTACCTAGGAAAAAAGTGTAAGTAATAAAACACACTACACAGGTTTTTAAAATATTTTATTAAACAGCTCCGGGGGGGGGATCTTCCTCCGGCTTCGGGGGTCTTCTTCCGGCTTCGGGGGTCCCTCCGCTTCATCTTCTCCCGGCGTCCGGTTGGTTCTTCTCCGCTCTCCGGCCTCTTCTCCCGGTGTCGCAGGTCTTCGGCCGGCCCCTCCGCTGTCTTCATGTAGCTCTATTGCGAGCGGAGGTCCGGACTTCTGGGCTTCTTGGCTTCTTGGCTTCTTGGCTTCTCTTCTCTTCTCCCAGATGTTGACACGACGCTCTCTCCGGCTGGACTGGTCTCTGAGGGCTGCGTTGTGACTTATATAGGCGGAGACCCCGCCCCCATATGATGTCACAGTCCCTGGGCATGCTGGGACTGTGAGGTTTTAGGGGGCGTGGTCGACCACGCCCCCTAAAACCTCACTGTCCCAGCATGCCCATGGACTGTGACATCATATGGGGGCGGGGTCTCCGCCTATATAAGTCACAACGCAGCCCTCAGAGACCAGTCCAGCCGGAGAGAGCGTCGTGTCAACATCTGGGAGAAGAGAAGAGAAGAGAAGCCAAGAAGCCAAGAAGCCAAGAAGCCCAGAAGTCCGGACCTCCGCTCGCAATAGAGCTACATGAAGACAGCGGAGGGGCCGGCCGAAGACCTGCGACACCGGGAGAAGAGGCCGGAGAGCGGAGAGGAACCAACCGGACGCCGGGAGAAGATGAAGCGGAGGGACCCCCGAAGCCGGAAGAAGACCCCCGAAGCCGGAGGAAGATCCCCCCCCCCCGGAGCTGTTTAATAAAATATTTTAAAAACCTGTGTAGTGTGTTTTATTACTTACACTTTTTTCCTAGGTAAATGGGTAGGGGTACCATGTACCCCATACTCATTTACATAGGGTGGGGGGCCGGGATCTGGGGGCCCCCTTATTAAAGGGGGCTCCCAGATTCCGATAAGCCCCCGCCCGCAGACCCCGACAACCAACGGCCAGGGTTGTCGGGAAGAGGCCCTTGTCCTCATCAACATGGGGACAAGGTGCTTTGGGGGGGGGGGCGCAGGGCGCCCCCCTCCCCCAAAGCACCCACCCCCATGTTGAGGGCATGCGGCCTGGTACGGTTCAGGAGGGGGGGGGGCGCTCGCTCGTCCCCACCCCCTTTCCTGACCGGCCAGGCTGCGTGCTCGGATCGGGGTCTGGTATGGATTTTAGGGGGACCCCACGCCGTTTTTTCGGCGTAGCGGGGTTCCCCTTTATAATCCATACCAGACCTAAGGGCCTGGTATGCCCCGCGTTCGCCGCAATAGGAAGATTTGTTTTTCCTATTGCAGCGAGCGCGAGATGCAATACCATCCCCTCGTGTCGCATTTGGTCTGTCGGACCAGCCTACACACGAGCGGGCTTTCCGTCGGACCAGCACACACACGAGCGGACTTTCCGCCCGAAACTGAGTCCGACGGAAAGATTTGAAACTTTCTTCAAATCTAGGTCCGGCGGGCTTTTGGGAAGAAGTCCGCCGGAAAAGTCCGCCGCCGCCCACACACGGGCGGATTGTCCGGCACACTCTGGTCCGCCGGACCAAGTATGCCGGAAAGTCCGACCGTGTGTACGCGGCATTAGTATAGTGAGACCTCTGCACAGTGTTCATCTAAAGCTACAAGTTAGTATAGTGAGACCTCTGCACAGTGTTCACCTAAAGCAACAAGTTAGTGTAGTGGGTCCTGCTCACAGTATTCAGCTAAAACTACAAGTTAGTATAGTGAGACCTCTGCACAGTGTTCATCTAAAGCTACAAGTTAGTGTAGTGCGTCCTGCTCACAGTGTTCAGCTAAAACTACAAGTTAGTATAGTGAGACCTCTGCCCAGTGTTCATCTAAAGCTACAAGTTAGTGTAGTGCGTCCTGCTCACAGTATTCAGCTAAAACTACAAGTTAGTGTAGTGAGACCTCTGCACAATGTTCATCTAAAGCTACAAGTTAATGTAGAGCGTCCTGCTCACAGTGTTCAGCTAAAACTACAAGTTAGTGTAGTGAGACCTCTGCACAGTGTTCATCTAAAGCTACAAGTTAGTGTAGTGCGTCCTGCTCACAGTATTCAGCTAAAACTACAAGTTAGTATAGTGAGACCTCTGCACAGTGTACATGTAACGCTACAAGTTAGTGTAGTGCGTCCTGCTCACAGTGTTCAGCTAACTACAAGTTAGTGTAGTGAGACCTCTGCCCAATGTTCATCTAAAGCTACAAGTTAGTGTAGTGCGTCCTGCTCACAGTATTCAGCTAAAACTACAAGTTAGTGTAGTGAGACCTCTGCACAGTGTTCATCTAAAGCTACAAGTTAGTGTAGTGCATCCTGCTCACAGTATTCAGCTAAAACTACAAGTTAGTATAGTGAGACCTCTGCACAGTGTTCATCTAAAGCTACAAGTTAGTGTAGTGCGTCCTACTCACAGTGTTAAGCTAAAACTACAAGTTAGTGTAGTGAGACCTCTGCATAGTGTTCATCTAAAGCTACAAGTTAGTGTAGTGCGTCCTGCTCACAGTGTTCAGCTAAAACTACAAGTTAGTGTAGTGAGACCTCTGCACAGTG
Source organism: Aquarana catesbeiana (assembly GCF_042186555.1). Taxonomy (NCBI): domain Eukaryota; kingdom Metazoa; phylum Chordata; class Amphibia; order Anura; family Ranidae; genus Aquarana; species Aquarana catesbeiana. The sequence continues at coordinate 9,121,260 of NC_133336.1, forward strand.
TTCATTTAAATCTACAAGTTAGTGTAGTGCGTCCTGCTCACAGTGTTCAGCTAAAGCTACAAGTTAGTATAGTGAGACCTCTGCACAGTGTTCATCTAAAGCTACAAGTTAGTGTAGTGTGTCCTGCTCACAGTATTCAGCTAAAACTACAAGTTAGTATAGTGAGACCTCTGCACAGTGTTCATCTAAAGCTACAAGTTAGTGTAGTGCGTCCTGCTCACAGTGTTCAGCTAAAACTACAAGTTAGTATAGTGAGACCTCTGCCCAGTGTTCATCTAAAGCTACAAGTTAGTGTAGTGCGTCCTGCTCACAGTATTCAGCTAAAACTACAAGTTAGTGTAGTGAGACCTCTGCACAGTGTTCATCTAAAGCTACAAGTTAATGTAGTGCGTCCTGCTCACAGTGTTCAGCTAAAACTACAAGTTAGTGTAGTGAGACCTCTGCACAGTGTTCATCTAAAGCTACAAGTTAGTGTAGTGCGTCCTGCTCACAGTATTCAGCTAAAACTACAAGTTAGTGTAGTGAGACCTCTGCACAGTGTACATCTAACGCTACAAGTTAGTGTAGTGCGTCCTGCTCACAGTGTTCAGCTACACTACAAGTTAGTGTAGTGAGACCTCTGCCCAGTGTTTATCTAAAGCTACAAGTTAGTGTAGTGCGTCCTGCTCAAAGTGTTCAGCTAAAACTACAAGTTAGTATAGTGAGACCTCTGCACAGTGTTCATCTAAAGCTACAAGTTAGTGTAGTGCGTCCTGCTCACAGTGTTCAGCTAAAACTACAAGTTAGTGTAGTGAGACCTCTGCACGGTGTTCATCTAAAGCTACAAGTTAGTGTAGTGCGTCCTGCTCACAGTGTTCAGCTAAAACTACAAGTTAGTATAGTGAGACCTCTGCACAGTGTTCATCTAAAGCTACAAGTTAGTGTAGTGCGTCCTGCTCACAGTATTCAGCTAAAACTACAAGTTAGTGTAGTGAGACCTCTGCACAGTGTTCATCTAAAGCTACAAGTTAGTGTAGTGCGTCCTGCTCACAGTATTCAGCTAAAACTACAAGTTAGTGTAGTGAGACCTCTGCACAGTGTTCATCTAAAGCTACAAGTTAGTGTAATGCGTCCTGCTCACAGTGTTCAGCTAAAACTACAAGTTAGTGTAGTGAGACCTCTGCACAGTGTTCATCTAAAGCTACAAGTTAGTGTAGTGCGTCCTGCTCACAGTGTTCAGCTAAAACTACAAGTTAGTGTAGTGAGACCTCTGCACAGTGTTCATCTAAAGCTACAAGTTAGTGTAGTGCGTCCTGCTCACAGTATTCAGCTAAAACTACAAGTTAGTGTAGTGAGACCTCTGCACAGTGTTCATCTAAAGCTACAAGTTAGTCAATTGTGTCCTGCTCACAGTGTTCAGCTAAAACCACAAGTTAGTGTAGTGAGACCTCTGCACAGTGTTCATCTAAAGCTACAAGTTAGTGTAGTGCGTCCTGCTCACAGTGTTCAGCTAAAACTACAAGTTAGTATAGTGAGACCTCTGCACAGTGTTCATCTAAAGCTACAAGTTAGTGTAGTGCGTCCTGCTCACAGTATTCAGCTAAAACTACAAGTTAGTATAGTGAGACCTCTGCACAGTGTTCATCTAAAGCTACAAGTTAGTGTAGTGCGTCCTGCTCACAGTATTCAGCTAAAACTACAAGTTAGTATAGTGAGACCTCTGCACAGTGTTCATCTAAAGCTACAAGTTAGTGTAGTGCGTCCTACTCACAGTGTTAAGCTAAAACTACAAGTTAGTGTAGTGAGACCTCTGCACAGTGTTCATCTAAAGCTACAAGTTAGTGTAGTGCGTCCTGCTCACAGTGTTCAGCTAAAACTACAAGTTAGTGTAGTGAGACCTCTGCACAGTGTTCATTTAAATCTACAAGTTAGTGTAGTGCGTCCTGCTCACAGTGTTCAGCTAAAGCTACAAGTTAGTATAGTGAGACCTCTGCACAGTGTTCATCTAAAGCTACAAGTTAGTGTAGTGTGTCCTGCTCACAGTATTCAGCTAAAACTACAAGTTAGTATAGTGAGACCTCTGCACAGTGTTCATCTAAAGCTACAAGTTAGTGTAGTGCGTCCTGCTCACAGTGTTCAGCTAAAACTACACGTTAGTGTAGTGAGACCTCTGCACAGTGTTCATCTAAGCTACAAGTTAGTGTAGTGCGTCCTGCTCACAGTATTCAGCTAAAACTACAAGTTAGTGTAGTGAGACCTCTGCACAGTGTTCATCTAAAGCTACAAGTTAGTGTAGTGCGTCCTGCTCACAGTATTCAGCTAAAACTACAAGTTAGTGTAGTGAGACCTCTGCACAGTGTTCATCTAAAGCTACAAGTTAGTCAATTGTGTCCTGCTCACAGTGTTCAGCTAAAACCACAAGTTAGTGTAGTGAGACCTCTGCACAGTGTTCATATAAAGCTACAAGTTAGTGTAGTGCGTCCTGCTCACAGTGTTCAGCTAAAACCACAAGTTAGTATAGTGAGACCTCTGCACAGTGTTCATCTAAGCTACAAGTTAGTGTAGTGCGTCCTGCTCACAGTATTCAGCTAAAACTACAAGTTAGTGTAGTGAGACCTCTGCACAGTGTTCATCTAAAGCTACAAGTTATTGTAGTGCCTCCTGCTCACAGTATTCAGCTAAAACTACAAGTTAGTGTAGTGAGACCTCTGCACAGTGTTCATCTAAGCTACAAGTTAGTGTAGTGCGTCCTGCTCACAGTATTCAGCTAAAACTACAAGTTAGTGTAGTGAGACCTCTGCACAGTGTTCATCTAAAGCTACAAGTTAGTCAATTGTGTCCTGCTCACAGTGTTCAGCTAAAACCACAAGTTAGTGTAGTGAGACCTCTGCACAGTGTTCATATAAAGCTACAAGTTAGTGTAGTGCGTCCTGCTCACAGTGTTCAGCTAAAACCACAAGTTAGTATAGTGAGACCTCTGCACAGTGTTCATCTAAGCTACAAGTTAGTGTAGTGCGTCCTGCTCACAGTATTCAGCTAAAACTACAAGTTAGTGTAGTGAGACCTCTGCACAGTGTTCATCTAAAGCTACAATTTATTGTAGTGCCTCCTGCTCACAGTATTCAGCTAAAACTACAAGTTAGTGTAGTGAGACCTCTGCACAGTGTTCATCTAAGCTACAAGTTAGTGTAGTGCGTCCTGCTCACAGTATTCAGCTAAAACTACAAGTTAGTGTAGTGAGACCTCTGCACAGTGTTCATCTAAAGCTACAAGTTAGTGTAGTGCGTCCTGCTCACAGTATTCAGCTAACACTACAAGTTAGTGTAGTGAGACCTCTGCACAGTGTTCATCTAAAGCTATAAGTTAGTGTAGTGCGTCCTGCTGACAGTATTCTGTTAAAACTACAAGTTAGTGTAGTGAGACCTCTGCACAGTGTTCATCTAAAGCTACAAGTTAGTGTAGTGCGTCCTGCTCACAGTATTCAGCTAAAACTACAAGTTAGTGTAGTGAGACCTCTGCACAGTGTTCATCTAAAGCTACAAGTTAGTGTAGTGCGTCCTGCTCACAGTATTCAGCTAAAACTACAAGTTAGTGTAGTGAGACCTCTGCACAGTGTTCATCTAAAGCTACAAGTTAGTCAATTGTGTCCTGCTCACAGTGTTCAGCTAAAACCACAAGTTAGTGTAGTGAGACCTCTGCACAGTGTTCATATAAAGCTACAAGTTAGTGTAGTGCGTCCTGCTCACAGTGTTCAGCTAAAGCTACAAGTTAGTATAGTGAGACCTCTGCACAGTGTTCATCTAAAGCAGGGGTCTCAAACTGGCGGCCCTCCAGCTGTTGCAAAACTACAAGTCCCATCATGCCTCTGCCTGTGGGAGTCATGCTTGTAACTGTCAGCCTTGCAATGCCTGATGGGACTTGTAGTTTTGCAACAGCTGGAGGGCCACCAGTTTGAGACCCCTGATCTAAAGCTACACGTTAGTATAATGCGTCCTGCTCACAGTGTTCAGCTAAAACTACAAGTTAGTATAGTGAGACCTCTGCCCAGTGTTCATCTAAAGCTACAAGTTAGTGTAGTGCGTCCTGCTCACAGTATTCAGCTAAAACTACAAGTTAGTGTAGTGAGACCTCTGCACAGTGTTCATCTAAAGCTACAAGTTAGTGTAGTGTGTCCTGCTCACAGTATTCAGCTAAAACTACAAGTTAGTGTAGTGAGACCGCTGCCCAGTGTTCATCTAAAGCTACAAGTTAGTGTAGTGCGTCCTGCTCACAGTGTTCAGCTAAAACTACAAGTTAGTATAGTGAGACTTCTGCACAGTGTTCATCTAAAGCTATAAGTTAGTGTAGTGTGTCCTGCTCACAGTATTCAGCTAAAACTACAAGTTAGTGTAGTGAGACCTCTGCACAGTGTTCATCTAAAGCTACAAGTTAATGTAGTGCGTCCTGCTCACAGTGTTCAGCTAAAACTACAAGTTAGTGTAGTGAGACCTCTGCACAGTGTTCATCTAAAGCTACAACTTAGTGTAGTGCGTCCTGCTCACAGTATTCAGCTAAAACTACAAGTTAGTGTAGTGAGACCTCTGCACAGTGTTCATCTAAAGCTACAAGTTAATGTAGTGCGTCCTGCTCACAGTGTTCAGCTAAAACTACAAGTTAGTGTAGTGAGACCTCTGCACAGTGTTCATCTAAAGCTACAAGTTAATGTAGTGCGTCCTGCTCACAGTGTTCAGCTAAAACTACAAGTTAGTATAGTGAGACCTCTGCACAGTGTACATCTAAAGCTACAAGTTAGTGTAGTGCGTCCTGCTCACAGTATTCAGCTAAAACTACAAGTTAGTGTAGTGAGACCTCTGCACAGTGTTCATCTAAAGCTACAAGTTAGTGTAGTGCGTCCTGCTCACAGTATTCTGTTAAAACTACAAGTTAGTGTAGTGAGACCTCTGCACAGTGTTCATCTAAAGCTACAAGTTAGTGTAGTGCGTCCTGCTCACAGTATTCAGCTAACACTACAAGTTAGTGTAGTGAGACCTCTGCACAGTGTTCATCTAAAGCTACAAGTTAGTGCAGTGCGTCCTGCTCACAGTATTCTGTTAAAACTACAAGTTAGTGTAGTGAGACCTCTGCACAGTGTTCATCTAAAGCTACAAGTTAGTGTAGTGCATCCTGCTCACAGTATTCAGCTAAAACTACAAGTTAGTGTAGTGAGACCTCTGCACAGTGTTCATCTAAAGCTACAAGTTAGTCAATTGTTTCCTGCTCACAGTGTTCAGCTAAAACTACAAGTTAGTGTAGTGAGACCTCTGCACAGTGTTCATCTAAAGCTACAAGTTAGTGTAGTGCGTCCTGCTCACAGTGTTCAGCTAAAACAACAAGTTAGTATAGTGAGACCTCTGCACAGTGTTCATCCAAAGCTACAAGTTAGTGTATTGCGTCCTGCTCACAGTGTTGAGCTAAAGCTACAAGTTAGTATAGTGAGACCTCTGCACAGTGTTTATCTAAAGCTACAAGTTAGTGTAGTGCGTCCTGCTCACAGTATTCAGCTAAAACTACAAGTTAGTATAGTGAGACCTCTGCACAGTGTTCATCTAAAGCTACAAGTTAGTGTAGTGCGTCCTGCTCACAGTGTTCAGCTAAAACTACAAGTTAGTATAGTGAGACCTCTGCACAGTGTTCATCTAAAGCTATAAGTTAGTGTAGTGTGTCCTGCTCACAGTATTAAGCTAAAACTACAAGTTAGTGTAGTGAGACCTCTGCACAGTGTTCATCTAAAGCTACAAGTTAGTGTAGTGCGTCCTGCTCACAGTGTTCAGCTAAAACTACAAGTTAGTATAGTGAGACCTCTGCACAGTGTTCATATAAAGCTACAAGTTAGTGTAGTTCGTCCTGCTCACAGTATTCAGCTAAAACTACAAGTTAGTGTAGTGAGACCTCTGCACAGTTTTCATCTAAAGCTACAAGTTAGTCAATTGTGTCCTGCTCACAGTGTTCAGCTAAAACCACAAGTTAGTGTAGTGAGACCTCTGCACAGTGTTCATCTAAAGCTACAAGTTAGTGTAGTGCGTCCTGCTCACAGTGTTCAGCTAAAACTACAAGTTAGTATAGTGAGACCTCTGCACAGTGTTCATCTAAAGCTACAAGTTAGTGTAGTGCGTCCTGCTCACAGTTTTCAGCTAAAGCTACAAGTTAGTATAGTGAGACCTCTGCACAGTGTTCATCTAAAGCTACAAGTTAGTGTAGTGCGTCCTGCTCACAGTATTCAGCTAAAACTACAAGTTAGTGTAGTGAGACCTCTGCACAGTGTTCATCTAAAGCTACAAGTTAGTGTAGTGTGTCCTGCTCACAGTATTCAGCTAAAACTACAAGTTAGTGTAGTGAGACCTCTGCACAGTGTTCATCTAAAGCTACAAGTTAGTGTAGTGCGTCCTGCTCACAGTGTTCAGCTAAAACTACAAGTTAGTATAGTGAGACCTCTGCACAGTGTTCATCTAAAGCTATAAGTTAGTGTAGTGTGTCCTGCTCACAGTATTCAGCTAAAACTACAAGTTAGTGTAGTGAGACCTCTGCACAGTGTTCATCTAAAGCTACAAGTTAGTGTAGTGCGTCCTGCTCACAGTATTCAGCTAACACTACAAGTTAGTGTAGTGAGACCTCTGCACAGTGTCCATCTAAAGCTACAAGTTAGTGTAGTGCGTCCTGCTCACAGTATTCAGTTAAAACTACAAGTTAGTGTAGTGAGACCTCTGCACAGTGTTCATCTAAAGCTACAAGTTAGTGTAGTGCGTCCTGCTCACAGTATTCAGCTAAAACTACAAGTTAGTGTAGTGAGACCTCTGCACAGTGTTCATCTAAAGCTACAAGTTAGTGTAGTGCGTCCTGCTCACAGTATTCAGCTAAAACTACAAGTTAGTGTAGTGAGACCTCTGCACAGTGTTCATCTAAAGCTACAAGTTAGTGTAGTGCGTCCTGCTCACAGTATTCAGCTAAAACTACAAGTTAGTGTAGTGAGACCTCTGCACAGTGTTCATCTAAAGCTACAAGTTAGTCAATTGTGTCCTGCTCACAGTGTTCAGCTAAAACCACAAGTTAGTGTAGTGAGACCTCTGCACAGTGTTCATCTAAAGCTACAAGTTAGTGTAGTGCGTCCTGCTCACAGTGTTCAGCTACAACTACATGTTAGTATAGTGAGACCTCTGCACAGTGTTCATTTAAAGCTACAAGTTAGTGTAGTGCGTCCTGCTCACAGTGTTCAGCTAAAGCTACAAGTTAGTATAGTGAGACCTCTGCACAGTGTTCATCTAAAGCTACAAGTTAGTGTAGTGCGTCCTGCTCACAGTATTCAGCTAAAACTACAAGTTAGTATAGTGAGACCTCTGCACAGTGTTCATCTAAAGCTACAAGTTAGTGTAGTGCGTCCTGCTCACAGTGTTCAGCTAACACTACAAGTTAGTGTAGTGAGACCTCCGCACAGTGTTCATCTAAAGCTACAAGTTAGTGTAGTGCGTCCTGCTCACAGTATTCAGTTAAAACTACAAGTTAGTGTAGTGAGACCTCTGCACAGTGTTCATCTAAAGCTACAAGTTAGTGTAGTGTGTCCTGCTCACAGTATTCAGCTAAAATTACAAGTTAGTGTAGTGAGACCTCTGCACAGTGTTCATCTAAAGCTACAAGTTAGTGTAGTGCGTCCTGCTCACAGTATTCAGCTAAAACTACAAATTAGTGTAGTGAGACCTCTGCACAGTGTTCATCAAAAGCTACAAGTTAGTGTAGTGCGTCCTGCTCACAGTATTCAGCTAAAACTACAAGTTAGTGTAGTGAGACCTCTGCACAGTATTCACCTAAAGCTACAAGTTATGCCGCGTACACACGATCGGACTTTCCAGCATACTTGGTCCGTCACACTTTCTGACGGACTTTGTCCGCCAGGTGCGCCGGACTTTAAAACGGACGGATTTGCCCACACACAACCGGACTTTTCCGGCGTGCTAAGTCCGCCCGTCTTTCCGACGGACTTTCGCCGTAGTTATGGCGGACTTTCTGAATGAACGGACTTGCCCACACATGGACAAGTCCGTTCATTTTGAACGTGACTCAGGTGCGACGGGACTAGAAAAGGAAGTCAATCTTGCCGCTTTTATCGGCAAGATTGACACCTTGCGAGCCCCGTCGCGGGGCATACCAGGTTCTTAGGTCTGGTATGGATTATAAAGGGAAACACCTACGCCGAAAAAACGGCGTGGGGTCCCCCCTAAAATCCATACCAGTCCCCGATCCGAGCACGCAGCCTGGCCGATCAGGAAAGGGGGTGGGGAAGAGCGAACGCCCCCCCTCCTGAACCGCATGCCCTCAACATGGGGGGTGCTTTGGGGGAGGAGGGCGCCCTGCGGGGCCCCCCACCCCAAAGCACCTTGTCCCCATGTTGATGAGGACAAGGGCCTCTTCCCGACAACCCTGGCCGTTGGTTGTCAGGGTCTGCGGCGGGGGGGGCTTATCGGAATCCGGGAGCCCCTTTAATAAGAGGGCCCCCAGATGCCAGACCTCCACCCTATGTGAATGAGTATGGGGTACATGGTACCCCTACCCATTCACCTAGGAAAAAAAGTGTCAATAATAAAGCACAGTACACAGGTTTTTAAAATAATTTATTAAACAGCTCCGTGGGGGGGTCTTCCTCCGGCTTCAGGGGTCCCTCCGGTTCCTCTTCTCCCGGCGTCCGGTTGGTTCTTCTCCGCTCTCTTCTCCCGGTGTTCCAGTTCTTCGGCCGGCTCCTCTGCTGTCTTCAGGTAGCTCTCTTGCCAGCAGAGGTCCGGACTTTTGGGCTTCTGGGCTTCTGGGCTTCTTGTCTTCTCTTCTCTTCTCCAGATGTTCACACGATGCTCTCTCCGGCTGGACTGCTCTCTGAGGGCTCCGTTGCGACTTATATAGGCTGAGACCCCGCCCCCTAATGATGTCACAGTCCCTGGGCATGCTGGGACTGTGACGTTTTAGGGGGCGTGGTCACCGGGTGATGTTGACCACGCCCCCTAAAACATCACAGTCCCAGCATGCCCAGGGACTGTGACATCATTAGGGGGCGGGGTCTCCACCTATATAAGTCGCAACGGAGCCCACAGAGAGCAGTCCAGCCGGAGAGAGCGTCGTGTCAACATCTGGAGAAGAGAAGACAAGAAGCCCAGAAGCCCAGAAGTCCAGACCTCTGCTGGCAAGAGAGCTACCTGAAGACAGCAGAGGAGCCGGCCGAAGAACTGGAACACCGGGAGAAGAGATCGGAGAAGAACCAACTGGACGCCGGGATAAGAGGAACCGGAGGGACCCCCGAAGCCGGAGGAAGACTCCCCCATGGAGCTGTTTAATAAATTATTTTAAAAACCTGTGTAGTGTGTTTTATTATTGACACTTTTTCCCTAGGTGAATGGGTAGGGGTACCATGTACCCCATACTCATTCACATAGGGTGGGGGGGCCGGGATCTGGGGGCCCTCTTATTAAAAGGGGGCTCCCGGATTCCGATAAGCCCCCCCGCCCGCAGACCCCGACAACCAACAGCCAGGGTTGTTGGAAAGAGGCCCTTGTCCTTATCAACATGGGGACAAGGTGCTTTGGGGTGGGGGGCCCCGCAGGGCGCCCCCCTCCCCCAAAGCACCCCCCCATGTTGAGGGCATGCGGCCTGGTACGGTTCAGGAGGGGGGGGGCGCTCGCTCGTCCCCACCCCCTTTCCTGACCGGCCGGGCTGCGTGCTCGGATCGGGGTCTGGTATGGATTTTAGGGGGGACCCCACGCCGTTTTTTCGGTGTAGGGGGTTTCCCTTTATAATCCATACCCGACCTAAGGGCCTGGTATGCCCAGCGCTCGCCGCAATAGGAAAATTTGTCTTTCCTATTGCAGCGAGCGCGAAATGCAATACCCTGCCCTTGCGTTGTATCTGGTCCATTGGACCAGCATACAGACGAGCGGGCTTTCCGTCGGACCAGCACACAGACGAGCGGACTTTCCGCCAGAAACTGAGTCCGACGGAAAGATTTAAAACATGTTTCAAATGTAGGTCCGGTGGGCTTTTAGGAAAAGGTCCGCCGGAAAAGTCCGCCGGAGCCTACACACGGGCGGATTGTCCGGCAGACTCTGGTCCGCCGGACCAAGTATGCCGGAAAGTCCGCCCGTGTGTACACGGCATAAGTGTAGTGCGTCCTGCTCACAGTGTTCCGCTAAACCTACAAGTTATTTTTTTGCGAGCGCTGCACAGTGTTCACCTAAAGCTACCTGTAGAAGGTTGGTGGTGTTTTCCTGATCCTATCACTACCGCAGGCAGCTAAAAAAGCTACAAGTTAGTTTTTTGTGAGCTCTGCACAGTGTTCAGCTAAAGCTACCTGTAGAAGGTTGGTGGTGTTCTCATACTACAGGCAGGCAGTTGATTTTGCTAGCTGCAGTATCAGTACATATATATATATATATATATATATATATATATATATATATATATATATATATATATATATATATATATATATATATATATATATATGATTGTTTATGGTTTTGGTTCCGAATATGGGAAAAACACCCTCATAGAAAGGCACCACATCCCTGGACAAAAATTTGTATATACATAAGGAGAACTAAAGGGATTTTAACGGTGCAGGTAGACTGTACATACGGAAAACTATATATCTTTTTTCTTTAAAAAAACACAGTTTATTGTTTACAATCAATTAAAAGGGAACATATATGTTGTATAAGGTAACAAACACTTTTCTTTTTACAGCAATATAAGAACAAAGGTGATCAAATGGGGTAAAAAAGTGTATATTATGTATTGACAGATGATGATTATTGCATACTAGCCCGACATGTTTCGCATTGTCGCTTTTTCAAGGGATATGCAACTGGTAATTGTATCATCCAACACTTTTAATGATTCTGAGAAAATAGAGAGAAAAAGAGTTTTTATATACAAACGTGGATAGTGTTCAATATTAATACAGCATTGAATACATTGAAAGACACGCGCTGTCACTCCGAAAGGTCCATAGTAGCTTACCCCTAAAATGACCCCACAGAGCCTCTTCAAAACCGGCGCGTACAGACCCAACCAAACAGGGCAGCAGGGAGGCTAAATTGCAACCACAGGGAGCAGAAAGATGAAGCTGTTATATGGATAATAAATGTTTAGTGTCAACGAGATTGTATGCAGGGAATTAATTGGGTTAAAAAACCAGTGAATTGACACTTACGCAGGTAATTAATTAGAGCTGTACCCAAGGATGCAGATGATCATCGGTATCAGTAAAGTTGTAGTTACAGGGGATATTTAGATGGTAATTGAATGAAGCTGAAGAGTTAAGTGAGAAAGCAAAAGAGGTCTTACTACACATTAGGAAATGCTAAGTTGAATAATATAGACTGATTGTAAGTCTGTATATAAATAATAAAAGTTTACACATGTCTTATGGTGGTATATTTAAACTCCAATAACAAGGACATAATGTCTCAAAATCTACCTGCTGTGACAGCAGTGTGAACGTATACAGTCAAAAGTCTATGGGGGTTCAATAAGTAAATAAGGGATCGATAATAAACAAAATGTGTAAATGTAGAGCAGGGTGTGGTGTACTCACCAGTCACTCTCACTGCTGGGGTCTTGGCTTACATCCTCCGGCGCTGGCAGACATGGCTGTCAGATGTGTCGGTTAAAATACTGCTCCCCATCGAGCCGGCGTGTGACGTCGCCGGCTCGATGCGGACGTGATGGCACCAGTGCGCATGCCCGGAGGACCGAAACCCCGTCCAAACTACATATCCCATGAGGCACAGCGACAGCAGAGAGAGCCGACATGCGCAATGCAGTGCACGGCGGCTCCTCCCGCATGTAAGCCGCGTCATGGGATGGAGGGGCGGGGGAAAGGGCACCGTCAGTGCCTTAAGTTGGAACTGGTCCATCGGGGAGGCACGGCGTGAAATGGGCACATCTCAAGGATATATATATATATCCCAGCTTAGTGCAGCTACAGGCCATTAGTATGTCTGGAAGGCCAACAAGGAGAGGCAGACAGTCACAAGCCAATAAAAGAGGTTAAGCAGGCTCTGTGTCTAGTGCTGGTCATGCAGACGGTGCATCCTCATCAGCACCTGGCCGTGACACGCTTGGCCTTTTTTTCGGCAGCTGGCCGTGTTGAGCCACAACATACGGAAGACTTGGTCGAGTGGATGACCAAGCCGTCCTCATCCTCCTCATCCTCTCTCACCCATGCTCAGGGTACTTTGTCTGGCAAAGCAGCGGACTCCTTCCCTAGCCCCACCATGTCCTCCTGAGGAGTCCCTCGACCTGTTTGAACACAGTGTTGGGTACATGCTCCAGGAGGATGCCCAGCATTTGGAAGGCTCTGATGATGATACTGAGCTAGATGAAGGCAGTAACGTGAGCACGCACAGAGGGGGTGCCCAAGAAGGACAGCAATCTGGCAGTCATGCTCCCCCTGCTGCGGCATACTGCCAGGTTTGCTCCAGTGATGAGGAGGGAGGGGATGATGAGGTTACTGACTCAACGTGGGTGCCTGATAGGAGAGAGGAGGAGGAGGAGGAGGAGGCGGCACATCGCCAACGAGGCAGGATGCCCTCCAGGGGCCATCCTAAGGGCAGCACACTGACTGCATCACACCCCAAAGCTCCACATGTGCAGGGCGCTGCAGTCTCTGTGCGTTATTCAAAAAGTTCTTTGGTGTGGGCTTTTTTTGAGATGAGTGCATCAGATCGCACCGCTGCTATTTGCAACATATGTCTCAAGCGTATCTCGCGTGGCCAAAACATCTCTCGCTTGGGCACCACATGCTTGACCAGACATATGTTGACCTGCCATGCAGTTTGTTGGCAAGCGTATCTAAAAGACCCACACCAAAGAACAAAGAGGACCTCTCCTTGCTCCTCATCAGCTGAGATCTCCAACCCCACTATACCTTCAGTCCTCTCTGAGACCTGCACTGAGAGGAATGAAGGTGTAGAATTAGGTGTGTCACAGCCAAGTACTTGTGGGTAGGGATGAACCGAACACCCCCCTGTTCGGTTCGCACCAGAACAAGCGAACAGGAAAAAAGTTTGTTCGAACACGCAAACCCCGTTAAAGTCTATGGGACACGAACATGAATAATCAAAAGTGCTCATTTTAAAGGCTAATATGAAAGTTATTGTCATAAAAAGTGTTTGGGGACCTGGGTCCTGCCCCAGGGGACATGGATCAATGCAAAAAAAAATCTTAAAAACGGCCATTTTTTCAGGAGCAGTGATTTTAATAAAGCTTAAAGTCAAACAATAAAAGTGTAATATCCCTTTAAATTGCGTACCTGGGGGGTGTCTATAGTATGCCTGTAAAGGGGCGCATGTTTCCTGTGTTTAGAACAGTCTGACAGCAAAATGACATTTTGAAGGAAAAACCCATTTTTTTTTTAATTGGGAAATCCAACTTTATTAAACTTAAATTCACAGGTACATAACAAGCATTTGCCGTGTACAGAGTTTAGAGAATAGCTATACATCCTGCACATTGAAAATTTTAACATTCCGTTCCTTATTAGTTTGACAATTGCGAGAGAGCCATTGGTAAGCTTGGTACCACTTTCTTAATCCGCACTCATTTATATTTCTTTTATTTTACAGCCTTTGCATCCCCCCTCCCCCTCCCCCAAGCTCGGTATACTGTTTTATGTATATTAGTGTTAAGCCTCTAAGTACAGGTCTCACCGTCTTCCAGCCATCTATCCCATACCTTCGAGTACTTTTGTGTGCATCCTCTATGTGTGTATATCAACTTTTTGTACAGTAGTGTATTGTTTATATCTCTTTTCCAGGACGACATTGTAGGGGGCAGAGTCTGCATCCAGGTTTTAGCTATGACTTTCCTGGCTGCAAATAGGGTTTCATAGATAAAGGTAGCATGGAACTTATCTATACCTGCATCGGGTAATAGCCCCAGCACACATAATCTTGGGTCCAGTGCCACAGGGGAGCCCATTTTATCATGTAAGAATTTTATCACTTGCTCCCAATATATTCGTAGACATGGGCATTCCCAAATCAAGTGGTAAAAGGTACCCGGCCCGTATGTGCACATGGGGCATGTCGAGCTCTGTGACGGCTGGTATTTAGCTATCCTTTCGGGTGTCAAGTATGCTTGGTGGACAATATATAGCTGTGTCAATCTGTCTGACAGTTTAGGTGATGCCTGTTTAACATATCTAGTATTTCGTCCCAGTCGGAGTCACTGATATCTCCCACATCCTTTTCCCAACCCGATTTAGCCTTTTGAATTACTGTAGCTACTCTGGGAAGTCGGATAGTGTAATACAAATTTGAAATCAGTTTTTGAGGTTCAGGACCCATAATTATTTCTAATACCTGAGGGTGAGTAATAGCATTAGCGACGTTCCTAAGTTGGAAGCGCAGAGCATGGCGAAGCTGCAAGTATTTGAATAACAGATGGTGCGGTATCGAGTATTCATCTTTGAGGGATTGAAAAGTCTTGAGCCGTGTATCAGTCAAGACCTGGTGAAGGTATATTATTCCATACCTAGCCCATATGTGTGGATCTGGGAGATTTTTAAGTTCTGGCAAGTGGTTATTGAGCCAAAGGGGGGTGTGGGAGTGTATATGCCCCAGTTTAAGCCTCTTTAAGGCTGCACCCCATATTTTCTGGTGATGTGTTAGCATGCCCTCATTATATCGGGGGAGTCTTTTACCCGTTAGTCCCCCTCGAAAAATAGCTTGCAGGGGGGATGATAGAGGACTTTTGGGGTCATCGCATATTAACATTTTGTATCGCTGCATTTCATTCTTATTGAAGTAATACATGTGAGATAATTGGGCAGCTATGTAGTATTCCTGTAGGTCAGGCAATGCCATCCCTCCCATGGCAGTGGGGTTTTTAAGAATATGCCAGGCCAGTTTATGTCTTCCGTGTCCCCATACGAATGAGTTAAGGATGGCCTCCATCTTTTTAAAGAACTTGAGGGGGATGTATAATGGTGCGTGCCAGACCATGTATAACATTTTTGGTAGTAAAATCATTTTGATGATGTTTATTCGACCCGTTACCCCTAAGGGTAATCTGGACCAGGCCTGCGTTTTGGTTTTTATCAGTTGGAACAGTGGCTCTACATTATTTGTAATGTAGTCTCCCAACTCCCGCGTGACCTTCACCCCGAGATATTTGATAGTATTTACTCTGGCTAGGGGCAGTTCTGGGCAAGTGATCGGAGGAGGGAAATGGTCTATGGGGAGAATTTGGGATTTATCCCAATTTATGCGCAGTCCTGAGAAGCTTCCCATTTGTTCTATGATCCTCAACGCTGTCTGCAGCGATGGGCCTTGGTCTGCCAAGTATAGAATAGTGTCGTCCGCGTATAATCCTATTTTTTCGGTGTAATTGTCGACGCGTAGACCCACTATCTCAGTTTTCGCTCGTATGGCAATTGCCAATGGCTCTGCCGCCAAGGCGTATAGAAGAGGAGAAAGGGGGCACCCCTGCCGTGTGCCCCTCTCCAGGGGGAATTGTTCTGATAGCCAGCCGTTTACGAATACTCTTGCTTTTGGTGTTTGGTATAGAATCTGTACCCATTTAATAAAGTTTTGCCTGAATCCGAATTCCCTTAAACACTCCCATAAAAATTGCCATTCTACCGAGTCGAAGGCCTTGGCAGTGTCCAAGGCCACCACCACTCTAGTTCCGCGATTGTCATGCCGTGCTTGAATATTCATGAATAACCTCCTAACATTCATGGCCGTATTTTTCCCTGGCATGAAGCCAGTTTGATCAGGGTGTATTAGCGATAGAATAACCTTGTTAAGGCGCGATGCGAGTATTTTGGCTAAAATTTTAATATCACCTTGTAATAGAGATATGGGTCGGTACGATTCTGGATACCGGGGGTCTTTTCCTGCTTTGGGTAGTACTTTTATTTGTGCTTCTTGCATAGAGGAGGGGAGTATACCTTTGTCAAAGATGTTCTGATATAGCTGTTTAAGTTTTGGAATTATTACCTCCGAGAAGGTGTCATAGAATTCTAGGGGCAGGCCGTCCAATCCCGGTGCCTTTGATTTAGACAGTTGAGATATGGCTTCTGTGATGTCATCTTGTGTTATAGGGGCTTCAAGCAACTCAATTTGTTCTAGATTAAGTTTGGGGAACTGTATTGTACGCAGAAAATTTTGTATGTCTTGTTGAGAGTGTGTGCTCTGTGATTTATACAAATCACCATAGAATGTCTGAAATCTGGCCGCTACCTGTGGGGGATCAGTAACCATGTCTCCCTGAGGTGTAACCAGGGACACCACCACCGGTGGTTTGTCATTCAAATGCGCTAGATACGCTAAAAGCTTTCCTGCCCGTTCACCATGCTCAAACACTCGTTGTTTGCAAAAGAATACTTGTTGTCTGGCTTTCTCTATATGTATCTGGTTCACCACCCTGGTTTGTGAGTTTACTTTTTGAAGATTATCAGAGTTAGGGTCTGTAGCATATAAATTTTCTAGCTCTGTAAGTTTGTCAGTCGTCATCTGTAGTATAATTTTGGATGATAATTTAAATCTATTAATGTGGGATGAAAGCACCCTGCGTGCTTGAACTTTGAATGCGTCCCATTCCATTCACGGTGTGTCTACTTTGCACGTATTGTGCATTATGTTTAGCAACTCTTTCATGATGGTCTCCAGGCCTGGTATGACCGTGAGCCAGAATGGATTAGGTCGCCATACAGGAGTGGGAGCTGCCTTTAACAAGGAGACTGTTATCCAGCACGGCGAGTGATCCGATAGGGCTCTGGGTGCAATACCTGAACCAGTAACTTTGGGGAGCAGGGTATTTGTCACCAACACATAATCTATCCGTGACATCGTATGGTGGCTAGCAGAGTGACATGTGTATGCCCTTGTGGACGGGTTCCGCCACCTCCATACATCCGTCAGGGCAAACTCCGTCAACAAGCGACACAGTCTGGTGTGTTGTAATGAGCCACTGGGGGCTCCACTCTGAACTGGTGTATCCAGTGCAGGGTTCATGGTCATGTTGAAGTCCCCCATCCAGACAGCCGGGGTCGTCGGGTGCTTGGCTAAATAAGCCAACCCCTTCATGACCACCTCTGTCGTGAATGGGGGAGGCACATAACTTGCCATGACAAGGATCGGATTCCCCCCTATTAGAGCATTGAGAAACAAAAATCTGCCCTGCTGGTCCGATTCCAACTCTATTAATTCAAATGGGACGTTCTTAGCTATAATGAGGGATACACCCCTGGACTGATTTGTGTGTGTGCTATGATATACCCAGCCCACCCATGTTTTTTTTAAAGCCGCCTGTAGGTGGCCGGTGACATGCGTTTCCTCCAGTGCTATAATGTCGGCTTTCTGTGATTTTAAAAACGTGAGTGCAGCGGTACGCTTAACCTTGTCCCTCAGGCCCCTCACGTTCCATGTTAGGAATTTAATATTCGTCATCTTTTCCCGTTGAACATTTCGCCGTCATCGGACCAGCAGAGCAAAACCAAGCTATCATGATTACTGACAAAATTCCGGTTCTGTATCTGTGCAGTATAACCCATGTACCTTTGTTTGCAATACGTTTATCTGTACATTTATGTGCTATTACATTGCCTTCTTTCCCGTAACTATTCAAACAACAATTAACCCATCCCGTCCCTCCCAGCAGCACACCTCCCCAACATGGTGTGAGCATATATTCACAAACTATCAACATGAGAATAAACATCCAGCTTGTCTGACTAGCTGAAGGCACTAAACTTGGTATGATTGCTAGCTGTATATCATGTTGAATAACCATTTCTTGGGGGGCGAATAATTCACTGTCAGTTGTGGAGCCCAACGTTAAGAAGATGAGCAAAACCATCACAGTTCTCCCTAGGTAGGAGCTCCCTATGAGGCTTATTTGAGATCGTGACAGGATAATTTCAAGTTCCAAGTCTGTAGATATCTGTGTGAGACACTCCAAGTCAGTGAGATTAAGACCGTTGTGATGCTCAGTCAGGATGTAGTATAAGCACAACACAAATAGCAGTGAGCTTAACCCCTATTAGTGCTCAGGAAGGTAGTCTCGCAACTTTATCTGCATTCCTTTAGTGGGGGATGGGGAGAGGTGATACTCCAACTATATAGCAAGACCAAAGAAGATAACAAAGCTGCCTCTCTCTGTCTCCAGCTCGATAATAGGTTTTATCATGTAAGCCTGAGCTCCATGGGGCAAGCAGTGTCTCCTCCATCCCCTAGCAGACAGGGCTCACGTGTGTCACAATGAAATAAAGAGTGTACTCACTGAAGTAGGCTTTTCACAGGGTTGCTATGCTGGACGTCCGCTTTGATCCAGCCATGCTGCAGCAGCTGTCGGATCCTCAAAGAAATGAGCACGGCCATCCTCCTCCACCCGCAGCTTGGCGGGGAATAACATGGCATATTTTAAATGCTGTGCTCGCAATCGACACTTTACCTCCTGGAAGTGGGCTCTCTTCTTCTGTACCTCGTTAGAAAAATCTGGAAACACCGCTATTTGCCCATTCCCCAGCTGTATATTTCCTTTTTCTCTGGTAAGGCGCAGCACTTTGTCACGGTCACGGAAATTCAGGAACTTTGCTATGAAGGTACGTGGGGGTGCTCCGGGCGGGGGGGGTCTCCCTGGAATGCGGTGCGCTCTCTCCACCGCAAACATCACTGAGAAAGCCTCTCTGCCATAGCTCTTGATAAGGAGATTTTCCAGAAATGTTGCTGGGTCAGCACCCTCTTCCTTCTCAGGAATGCCAATAAATCTGAGGTTACACCTCCTCAAATGGTTTTCCATCTCGTCCTGATGGGAGTGCAGCTGTTGAATCTGTCTCTGCATTTCTTCCGAAGCATGCCTCAGGGGATGGAGGGTGTCTTCCACTTCCCCTATCCGGTTTTCTGTCTCTGTGACTCTATCTCTCACCTTTGAGAGATCCTGTCTCAGCAGGGAGATATCTGTTTTCACCTCGTCGATTTTTGCAGTCAAGGTGCCTTGTAGAGCTGCTATTGCGTCTAATACTTTAGCTGTGCCAGTCTCCTGGGGATCCGGCACCAGACACGTGACGGCGCCATCTTGAGGCTGCATGTCCTTTTCTTGCCGGCGATATTGTGCCAGTTTATCTGCTGGCCCTGTTGTTTTTTTCCCCGGAGACATGTTCTTTTAAAGCCTGATGTACTAGGGACCAGACCTGGAACTTCACTTCCTCGGATTTCTGGACAGGATATCTTCCAGGAGTATTAAGACCGGGAGCTCGTTCTACCCACGTCTTACTCCATTGCCTGCCAGGCCACGCCCAGGAAAAAACCCATTTAAAACTACCAGCGGCTATTGCATTGGCGACAATACACATAGAAGATCATTGATAAAAATGGCATGGGAATTCCCCAAAGGGGAAAACTGAACCAAAATTTAAAAAAAAAATGACGTGGGAGTCCCCCTAAATTCCATACCAGGCCCTTCAGGTCTGGTATGAATTTTAAGGGGAACCCCGCGCCAAAAAAAAAAAAAAAACGGCATACCAGACCCTTATCCGAGCACACAACCTGGCAGGCCGCAGGAAAAGAGGGGGGGGACGAGAGTAACAAGGGGACCCCCAGATCCCGGCCCCCCCCTGTGTGAAATGGTAAGGGGGTACTTACCCCTACCATTTCACTAAAAAACTGTCAAAAATGTTAAAAATGACAAGAGACAGTTTTTGACAATTCCTTTATTTAAATGCTTCTTCTTTCTTCTATCTTCCTTCATCTTCTGGTTCTTCTGGTTCTTCTGGTTCTTCCTCCGGCGTTCTTGTCCAGCATCTCCTCCGCAGCTTCTTCTATCTTCTTCTCCTCAGGCCGCTCCGCACCCATGGCATGGGGGGAGGCTCCCGCTCTTCTCTTCTTCTTTTCTTCTCTTCTTCTCTTCTTCATTTTCTTCTCCGGGCCGCTCCGCACCCATGCTGGCATGGAGGGAGGCTCCCGCTGTGTGACGGCGTCTCCTCGTCTGACAGTTCTTAAATAACAGGGGGCGGGGCCACCCGGTGACCCCGCCCCCCTCTGACGAACGGTTACTTGACGGGACTTCCCTGTGACGTCACGGGGAATGCCACAGGGAAGTCCCGTCATGTCCCGTGCGTCAGAGGGGGGCGGGGTCACCGGGTGGCCCCGTCCCCCGTTATTTAAGAACTGTCAGACGAGGAGACGCCGTCACACAGTGGGAGCCTCCCTCCATGCCAGCATGGGTGCGGAGCGGCCCGGAGAAGAAAATGAAGAAGAGCAGAAGAGAAGAAGTGAAGAAAAGAAGAAGAGAAGAGCGGGAGCCTCCCCCCATGCCATGGGTGTGGAGCGGCCCGAGGAGAAGAAGATAGAAGAAGCTGCGGAGGAGATGCTGGACGAGAACACCGGAGGAAGAACCAGAAGAACCAGAAGAACCAGAAGAACCAGAAGATAGAAGAAAGAAGAAGCATTTAAATAAAGGAATTGTCAAAAACTGTCTCTTGTCATTTTTAACATTTTTGACAGTTTTTTAGTGAAATGGTAGGGGTAAGTACCCCCTTACCATTTCACAAAGGGGGGGGGCGGGATCTGGGGGTCCCCTTGTTAAAGGGGGCTTCCAGATTCCGATAAGCCCCCCCGCCCGCAGACCCCCACAACCACCGGCCAGGGTTGTGGGGATGAGGCCCTTGTCCTCATCAACATGGGGACAAGGTGTTTTGGGGGGCTACCCCAAAGCACCCTCCCAATGTTGAGGGCATGTGGCCTGGTACGGTTCAGGAGGGGGGGCGTACTCTTGTCCCCCCCTCTTTTCCTGCGGCCTGCCAGGTTGCGTGCTTGGATAAGGGTCTGGTATGGATTATTGGGGGGACCCCACGCTGTTTTTTTTTTTTTTTTTGGCGCGGGGTTCCCCTTAAAATCCATACCAGACCTGAAGGGTCTGGTATGGAATTTAGGGGGAACCCCAGGTCATTTTTTTTTTAATTTTGGCTGGGGTTCCCCTTAATATCCATACCAGACCTGAAGGGCCTGGTATGGAATTTAGCGGGACTCCCACGTCATTTTTTTAAAAAATTTTGGTTCGGGGTTCCCCTTTGGGGAATTCCCATGCCGTTTTTATCAATGAACTTCTATGTGTATTGTCGGCAATGCAATAGCCGCGGGTAGTTTTAAATGGGTTTTTTCCTTCAAAATGTCATTTTGCTGTCAGACTGTTCTAAACACAGGAAACATGCGCCCCTTTACAGGCATACTATAGACACCCCCCAGGTACGAAATTTAAAGCGATATTACACTTTTATTGTTTGACTTTAAGCATTATTAAAATCACTGCTCCTTAAAAAACGGCCGTTTTTAAAACTTTTTTTTGCATTGATCCATGTCCCCTGGGCCAGGACCCAGGTCCCCAAACACTTTTTATGACAATAACTTGCATATTAGCCTTTAAAATTAGCACTTTTGATTTCTCCCATAGACTTTTAAAGGGTGTTCCGCGGCATTCGAATTTGCCGCGGACACCCCAAATTGTTCGCTATTCGGCGAACTTGCGAACAGCCAATGTTCGAGTCGAACATGAGTTCGACTCGAACTCGAAGCTCATCCCTACTTGTGGGCAATCTGCTTTCGGTACACCGACCTCAGATTGTACCAGGCAAATTTCCCTGCCCCAGCTGCTGCACCGCCAAAAGAAGTTTGCTCCCAGCCATCCACATGCCCAGCGGTTGAATGCTAGCTTGGAAAAATTGCTAGCACTTCAACTGCTGACTTTTCAGTTGGTAGACTCTGCCCCCTTCCATGAGTTTGTGGAATGTGCACTTCCTCAGTGGCAGGTACTCAAACGCCACTTTTTCTCACGGAAGGCGATTCCGGCTTTCAACCGGCATGTGGAAGGCAATGTCCATGCCTCACTGGACAGGGCGGTCAGCGGTAAGGTGACTCATGGTCCAGCAGGCATGGACAGGGACGTTACCTAAGTTTCACGGCGCATTAGGTGACTCTGCTGGCAGCTGGGAAGGATGCAGGACAAGGTGCAGTAGTGTTGGAGGTTGTTCCGCCACCACGCCTCCAAAATGCCACTACTAATGATTGCGACACACCTCTCTCCTCCACCCCCTCCTCTTCTTCTTCCTCCATGGCCTCTTCCTGTGCTTTGTCCTCGGAACCAGCGGTGCTCCGTAGGCGTTCAAATGGCTACGCAAGTATGCAGGCCAAAAGATGCCATGCGGTGCTTGAGCTGGTGTGCTTGGGGGACAGGAGCCATACTGGGGCAGAGGTTCTGTCAGCTCTGCAGGGGCAGGTTCAGAGGTGGTTGATGCCACGCCAACTTAAGGCAGGAATGGTGGTTTGCGACAATGGCACCAACCTCCTCTCTGCCCTCCGACAGGGACAAATGACTCATGTGCCCTGTTTGGCTCACGTCCTTAACTTGGTGGTGCAGCGGTTCTTGGGCAGGTACTCGGGCTTACAGGATGTCCTGAGGCAGGCCAGGAAAGTCTGTGTGCATTTCCGCCGGTCATATAATGCCAGTGCTCAGCTGGCAGACCTGCAAAAGGAGTTTAACCTGCCCAAGAACCGCCTAATCTGTGACATGCCCACCAGGTGGAACTCAACGTTGGCCATGCTGCAGCGGCTGCACACGCAGCAGAGGGCCATCAATGAGTACCTGTGTGACTATGGCACCAGGACAGGGTCCTGTGAGGGGTTGCAGTGTTGTGGCACCAGCACCAGTGCCTAAGGCCTAATTTTTCAGCCCCTGTTCAATGTGGACATGTAATTACAATTCTTGATCTAATATTTCACAGCAGGGCCCATTTCTTCATCCACCAGGAGCGAGTGAGGACTTACAGTGTTGTGGCACCAGCACCACCACCACCACAAAAGGCCCAATTTTTCTGCCCTTGTTCAACAGGGGCATGTTATTACAATTCTTGATCTAATATTTCACAGCAGGGCCAGTTTCTGCACCCACCAAGAGCGAGTGAGGACTTACAGTGTTGTGGCACCAGCACCACCACCACCACCAAAGGCCCAATTTTTCTGCCCTTGTTCAACAGGGGCATGTAATTACAATTCTTGATCTAATATTTCACAGCAGGGCCAGTTTCTGCACCCACCAAGAGCGAGTGAGGACTTACAGTGTTGTGGCACCAGCACCACCACCACCACCACCAAAGGCCCAATTTTTCTGCCCCTGTTCAACAGGGGCATGTAATTACAATTCTTGATCTAATATTTCACAGCAGGGCCCTATGAGGGCTTACAGTGTTGTGGCCACAACAACACCTAAGGCCCAAATTTCTGCTGAGTATATACGGCTGGCCCCTACTTTCAAACATCTAACTTACAAACGACTCCTACTTGCAAATGGAAGGAGACAACAGGAAGTGAGATGAAATCTACCCCTAGGAAGGGAAATTTTCTCCTGTAAGAGTTAATATGGGAAAAACATTTCTCCTTTCCACTGATGCTTTCCAATCCTTGTTCCACAAAAAAACCCAAATTTTCAAAAAACATTTGTCATTGAGACAAAAAGTGAGGTGAAATCTTCTGAAGAGGAGGACAGACAGCAAAAAAAATGTCACAGGGGTGATAACCCTTCCCTATGTTTTCCAAAAAGCTTAAAAAAGATTTTTTGGCTGGAGCTAAACACGTTAAAAATTTACCCGTTCAAAATTACAAACAGATTCTACTTAACAACAAACCTACAGTCTCTGTCTTGTTTGCACCGCCTGTATACTGCTGTTCAGAGTATATAGGGCCTGGTGGCCCCACACCTTTCCTTATTTTAATTTGGGTGCGGGATTCCCCTTAATATCCATACAAGACCCAAAGTGCCTGGTAATGGACTGGGGGGTTCCCATGCCATTTGTCTCACTGATTTTCGTCCATATTGCCAGGACCCGACATTACATTAAAGCCGCAAGCAGTTTTAAATGACTTTTTTTCCTTTAAAAATGACATTTTGTGCAGGGACTGTTCTAAGCACGGGAAACACGCACCACTTTACAGGCATACTATAGACACCCACCAGGTATGATATTTAAAGGAATATTTCACTTTTTTTTTTTACTTTAAGCATCATTAAAATCACTGCTCCTGAAAAAACGTCCGTTTTTAAAAGTTTTTTTTGCATTGATACATGTCCCCAAACCCTTTTTAGGACAATAACATGCAAATTAGCCTTTAAAATGAGCACTTTTGATTTCAAACATTTGAGTTCCATAGACGTCAATGGGGTTCTAACATTTGTGCGAATTTTCGGTCCGTTCGCAGGTTCTGGTGCGAACCGAACCGGGGGGTGTCCGGCTCATCCCTACTGTCCAATATCAAGCCTGCTGCTGTTTCTCAATAGCAGAGGCTACAGTTTACTCTCACAGTGCCAGAAAGACAACCAATCAGTAATCAGCCTCATCAGCAGTAACCAGTGGTCATCAGATCTAAGCTCTGTTGTGGTGAGGACAAGTGGGAGTTGTGGGGCTTTTGCTGCATAAAAGTGTAAACGTCTCTAAATTCCCTAAATATCCATGACTGTTTTCTGTTTTTTCAGTCCCCTCCTTATCTATGCTCGAGTAGTGACACAATAGTGAACAAATGTTTTAAATAAGAGCACATTACATGGAAAATCATCAGGGCCGACACTAGTGTAAGGCTGCATAGCAGTGGCGGCTGGTGAAGTTTTAGGATGAGGGGGCGCCAGACCCCGCCCTTCCTTTTTGACCCCTCCCACTTGATGGAAATGGGCGTGGTTTCAGCGAAATAGTGGGCGTGGCTCTAAGGTGGTGTGGTTAGCGTCTGAGATGAACGAGGGATGGAGGGAGAGGGCGAGGGAGAGAGGGACAGCAGACCTAGATCCTACACAACAAAAGAAATGTGTATTCTACAAAGTTTAACAATCAGCAGATAAAGATACTCCAAACACCTGGTGTTAGCGCTTCAATCATCCCGGCACCATGGTTGTTATAGTGTCAGGATGATTGAAGCTCATTATTACTATTATTACATTGTAATATAAAATGAAATCGTTCAACTCACCATAATGCAGAATCAGTGGGAGCCCCGAGTGTGTCACTAGCCACGTCGCCTGTCACCAGATGCCATCAGGTGTCCCCAGCAGCGCCTTCTTACATGCAGCCTGTGTCACATCAAATGCAGCCTCTGTCACATCAAATGCAGCCTCTGTCCCCCCCCCAAATGCAGCCTCTGCCCCCCCCCAAAATGCAGCCTCTGTCCCCTTACATCAGAGTTGCCATCAGTGTCCCCCCACAGCATGTGTCCCCATCAGAGCCCCCCACAGCAGGTGTCCCCCACAGCAGGGTGTCTCCATCAGAATCCCCCCACAGCAGGTGTCCCCATCAGAGTCCCCCCACAGCAGGTGTCTCCATCAGAGCCCCCCACCAGAGCCCCCCACAGCAGGTGTCCCCTATCAAAGCCCCCCACAGCAGGTGTCCCCTATCAAAGCCCCCCACAGCAGGTGTCCCCTATCAAAGCCCCCCACAGCAGGTGTCCCCCATCAGAGTCCCCCCACAGCAGGTGTCCCCCATCAGAGCCCCCCACAGCAGGTGTCCCCCACAGCAGGTGTCTCAATCAGAGTCCCCCCACAGCAGGTGTCCCCATCAGAGTCCCCCCAAAACAGGAGTCGCCCATCAGAGCCCCCCACAGCAGGTGTCCCCCATCAGAGCCCCCCACCAGAGCCCCCCACAGCAGGTGTCCCCCATCAGAGCCCCCCACCAGAGCCCCCCACAGCAGGTGTCCCCTATCAAAGCCCCCCACAGCAGGTGTCCCCCATCAGAGTCCCCCCCACAGCAGGTGTCCCCCATCAGAGTCCCCCCCACAGCAGGTGTCCCCCATCAAAGTCCCCCCACAGCAGGTGTCCCCCATCAGAGTCCCCCCACAGCAGGTGTCCCCCATTAGAGTCCCCCCACAGCAGGTGTCCCCCATCAAAGTCCCCCCACAGCAGGTGTCCCCATCAGAGTCCCCCCACAGCAGGTGTCCCCCATCAGAATCCCCCCACAGCAGGTGTCCCCCATCAGAGTCCCCCCCACAGCAGGTGTCCCCATCACAGTCCCCCACAGCAGGTGTCCCCATCAGAGTCCCCCACAGCAGGTGTCCCCATCAGAGTCCCCCAACAGCAGGTGTCCCCATCAGAGTCCCCCAACAGCAGGTGTCCCCATCAGAGTCCCCCAACAGCAGGTGTCCCCATCAGAGCCCCCCACAGCAGTTGTCCCCATCAGAGCCCCCCACAGCAGTTGTCCCCATCAGAGTCCCCCCACAGCAGGTGTCCCCCATCAGAATCCCCCCCACAGCAGGTGTCCCCCATCAGAGTCCCCCCCACAGCAGGTGTCCCCATCACAGTCCCCCACAGCAGGTGTCCCCATCAGAGTCCCCCACAGCAGGTGTCCCCATCAGAGTCCCCCAACAGCAGGTGTCCCCATCAGAGTCCCCCAACAGCAGGTGTCCCCATCAGAGTCCCCCAACAGCAGGTGTCCCCATCAGAGCCCCCCACAGCAGTTGTCCCCATCAGAGCCCCCTACAGCAGTTGTCCCCATCAGAGCCCCCCACAGCAGGTGTCCCCCATCAGAGCCCCCCACAGCAGGTGTCCCCCATCAGAGTCCCCCCACAGCAGGTGTCCCCATCAGAGTCCCCCACAGCAGGTGTCCCCATCAGAGTCCCCCAACAGCAGGTGTCCCCATCAGAGTCCCCCAACAGCAGGTGTCCCCATCAGAGTCCCCCAACAGCAGGTGTCCCCATCAGAGCCCCCCACAGCAGTTGTCCCCATCAGAGCCCCCCACAGCAGTTGTCCCCATCAGAGCCCCCCACCAGAGCCCCCCCTCAGCAGGTGTCCCCCCGATTCTCCACACAGCGGTACTTACCTTCAGTCTCCTGCGGTGTCCTCCTCCTCACACTGGCAGCAGCATTCTTCCTGCTTCCTCTCTCGGGCGCAATGAGAGAGAGAACCAGGAAGTGACATCTGCCTCAGGGCAGATGTCAATCAAATCTGAAGTGCCAAGTAGCTTCCGCCCGGCGCCTGTAGCATGTATTGCTATGGCCGAGCGGAAGCTACTCGGCGCTTCAGAAAACGCCCCAAGGCGGGCTAAACGCCCGCAAATGCAGCGCCACGTCTGCAATCTCGTGATTGCATAGACGTGGCGCTTCCTATAAGTGCACTGTGTCCGGCGTCGCACTGTATCCGGCGTCCGAACACAGAGCACTTAAGGACCTTTTTTTTCCTTTTTTTTTTTTTTTTAAAGGGCCAGTATTAAAAAAATTTTTTTTTTTTTTTGACTTTTTTTTTTTTTTTGCTCCCTGGAGGGGGGGGGGGCGGCGCCCAGGCGCCCCCTATGGACGGGCCACCACTGCTGCATAGGCAGCTGCCTCAGGGTGCCAGGTTAAGGGGGAGGTGGCAGTAAAATATACCTTCGCCGGTGTAGACAAAAAACCTTGCACCGGCCCTGGGCCAGATTAACATAGACAGGACATCCCATGCTGGCTAAGAAACAGCCTTCTGGCTCGGATGCCAATGCCCCCTGCTGGATGATCATACTGCCGCTCCTGCTGCTGTTCAGTGGAGGAGAGGCAGAGCCAAAAATTGACTGTGTGAAGTGGTGAGACCGGGAGGTGAGCAGATGGAGGGTCTGTTTGTACAAAGGTGAGGGCAGTGGGGGAGCAGGGGGCAGAGCTGATGCAGCTGCATGGAGAGATGGAGAGTTTAGATACTGTGGGGGAAGGGCTAAGAGGTGTCTTCAGAGATGATCTGAAAGAGAAGGGTGCAGAGGTGAGCTATGGATGTGGGGGCAGAAGTGTCCTTTGTGCATAGCAAACCTCTGAGCCCTGCACTCTATACGTAACACCCTCCTGTGTATTATGTAGTCCTGTGCCCAGCGCTCTTTGTATTACATAGTCCTGTGCCCAGCACTATGTGTATTATGCAGTCCTGTGCCCAGCGCTCTGTGTATTATGTATTCCTGTGCCCAGCACTCTGTGTATTACTTAGTCCTGGGCCCAGTACTCTGTGTATTGCATAGTCCTGTGCCAAGCGCTCTGTGTATTATGTATTCCTGTGCCCAGCGCTCTGTGTATTATGCAGTCCTGTGCCCAGCGCTCTGTGTATTATGTAGTCCTGTGCCCAGCGCTCTGTGTATTATGTATTCCTGTGCCCAGCACTCTGTGTATTATGCAGTCCTGTGCCCAGCGCTCTGTGTATTATGCAGTCCTGTGCCCAGCGCTCTGTGTATTATGTAGTCCTGTACCCAGCGCTCTGTGTATTATGTAGTCCTGTGCTCAGCGCTCTGTGTATTATGTAGTCCTGTCCCCAGCGCTCTGTGTATTATATAGTCCTGTCCCCAGCGCTCTGTGTATTATGTATTCCTGTGCCCAGCACTCTGTGTATTATGTAGTCCTGTACCCAGTGCTCTGTGTATTATGTAGTCCTGTACCCAGCGCTCTGTGTATTATGTATTCCTGTGCCCAGCACTCTGTGTACTATGTAGTGCTGTGCCCAGCACTCTGTGTATTATGTCGTCCTGTGCCAGTGGTGGCTGGTGAAGTTTTAGGATGGGGGCGCCAGACCCCGTCCTTCCTTTTTGACCCCTCCCACTTGGCAAAAATGGGCATGGTTTCTGCGTAATAGTGGGTGTGGCTCTAAGGTGGTGTGGTTAGCGTCTGAGATGAATGAGGGATGGAGAGGGAGGGACAGCAGGCCCAGATCCTACACAACAATAGAAATATGTGTATTCTAGAAAGTTTAAGAATCAGCAGATAAAGATACTCCAAACACCTGGTGTTAGCACTTCAATCATCCCGGGACCATGGTTGTTATGGTGTCAGGATGATTGAAGCGCATTATTTCTATTATTACATTGTAATATAAAATGAAATCATTCAACTCACCATAATGCAGAATCAATGGGAGCCCTGAGCGTGTCACTTGCCACATTGCCTGCCACCAGACCCCATCAGGTGTCCTCAGCGGAGTCCGTCCTTATACCAGGTGCCCCCAGCGGAGTCTGTCCTTACATCATGTGCCCCCAGCGGAGTCCCTCCTTACATTGGGTGCCCCCAGCGGGGTCCCTCCTTATATCAGGTGCTCCCAGTGGGGTCCTTCCTTACATCAGGTGCCCCCAGCAGAGTTCCTCCTTACATCTGTGTCCCCGTCAGCGGAGTCCCTCCTTTCATCTGTGTCCCCGTCAGCAGAGCCCCTCCTTACATCTGTGTCCCTGTCAGCAGAGCCCCTCCTTTTATCTGTGTCCCCAGCGGAGTCCCTCCTTAAATCTGTGTCCCCATCAGCGGAGCTGCAGGGTCCTCCTCACGTCTGTGTCCCCGGCAGTACAGCACTCCTTCAAGCCCCGTCTGTAGCTAATTCCTGGCTTTCTCTGTGTGTTCAGTGGAGAGGAGAGGGGCCTCCCCTCTCCACTGAACACAAGTGGATTAGTCCTCACGGCAGTCATTTTTGTGTAGCCCGCCGGAAGTGACTTTGTTCTCACACTGAGAACAAAGCACCCTGCCGGGCGCTGGGCAGATGCTGCTCGGCACGATGGATTGCGCCGCAAAGCAGCTCCAAACCCCGCCAATGAAACGCCGTGTCTGCAATCTCGTGATTGCATTGACGTGGCACTTCCCATAGTACACTGTGTCTGGCGCCCGAACACAGTGCACTTAAGGAATTTTTTTTGTTACTGCCTGGGGTGATGGGCTGCCACTGTCCTGTGCCCAGCACTCTGTGTATTATGTAGTCCTATGCCCAGCGCTCTGTGTATTATGTAGTCCTGTGCCCAGCACTCTGTGTATTATGCAGTCCTATACCCAACGCTCTGTGTATTATGTATTCCTGTGCCCAGCGCTCTGTGTATTATGTATTCCTGTGCTCAGCGCTCTGTGTATTATGTAGTCTTGTGCTCAGTGCTCTGTGTATTATGTAGTCCTGTGCCCAGCGCTCTGTGTATTATGTAGTCCTGTGCTCAGCGCTCTGTGTACTATGTAGTCCTGTGCCCAGAACTCTGTGTAATGTCCTGTACCCAGCACTCTGTGTATTATGTAGTCCTGTGCCCAGCACTCTGTGTATTATATAGTCCTGTGCCCAGCGCTCTGTGTATTATGTAGTCCTGTGCCCAGCACTCTGTGTATTATATAGTCCTGTGCCCAGCGCTCTGTGTAAAGTGTAAGAAAAGGGGATTTGAGACTTTGAATGAGGTTCTAGACATGGTGAGGGTGTGTTTTAAAAGAATCACATGTTTATTAACATGGAGGATATATGAGTATACATATCTGGGTCATAGGATTGCACATGAAAATACATATATGTCACATGGACATCAGAGACATACAATCCTAACAACTTGGTAACTCATGACAATATGGCGAATACATATATATAACATGGTACATCAAGGATACAAAATTATATCAAATTAGAAGCACTTGACAGTAACGAAAATTAGTGAGCAATACCCATGAATCCATATATGTACATAGTTCTTAAGGCGGCACAGTGCAATGAAGTGACATGGTGTTGATGGATAAAGTCATGATTGCTTATTGAACAGTAGACTTGATTGGTTCTGATAATGGCATGTGTTGGCAACCTAGATTTCCAAATATCTAAAAAGATTGAAATGTATTCAGTCTAGAGTAACACTAAGCATTTCAGGAAGAGGCGGATATGCCAGTCCTGGGTACTTACATGTCAAAAGTAGATGATGGGGGTGTGTTGTATGTGGGACCAAGGCCAACAAGAAGGTGTCCGTCCTGGAACTGGGGTATAGTGGAGCCGCGTGTTAATAAACACGATTCTTTTAAAACACCCCCCCACCATGTCTAGAACCTCATTCAAAGTTCCAAATCCCCTTTTCTTACACTTTGTACCAGGGATGGAGGCACATTGGGTATGTAACTCATTCAAAGTCCCACCTGTGTTTTTACACAGCCCCCCTTTTTTCAGTACTCTGTGTAATGTCCTGTGCCCAGCTCTCTGTGTATTATGTAGTCCTGTGCCCAGCGCTCTGTGTAATGTCCTGTGCCCAGCGCTCTGTGTATTATGTAGTCCTGTGCCCAGCGCTCTGTGTAATGTCCTGTGTCCAGCGCTCTGTGTAATGTCCTGTGCCATTTGCCAATAAAAAAAATATGTCCCTGTATTTTATTTTAAAAATCTGGTCACCTTATTATATGAGAAGATTGTTGAGGAGCACAGTGGTGGATTAATACACATTATAAATACTTTGTTTATATGTTTACCTCCATGGTTAACAGAGGACAGAAATAAAATTAGACTTGAGAAACTTAACATTAATAAATCACCGGGACCAGATGGCTTGCATCCGAGGGTACTTAGGGAACTCAGTCAAGTGATTGCGAGACCGTTGTTCCTAATTTTTACAGACAGTCTATTGACTGGAATGGTACCAGCTGATTGGAGAAAAGCCAATGTAGCACCAATATTTAAAAAGGGCCCAAAATACATCCCTGGGAATTACAGACCAGTTAGCCTAACATCAATAGTATGTAAACTCTTGGAGGGGATGATAAGGGACTATATACAAGATTTTAGTAATAAGAACATATAATTAGCAGTAATCAGCCTGGATTCATGAAGAATCGTTCTTGCCAAACCAATCTATTAACCTTCTATGAGGAGGTGAGTTGCCATCTAGATAAAGGAAGGCCCGTAGACATGGTGTAACTGGATTTTGCAAAAGCATTTGACACAGTTCCCCATAAACGTTTCCTGTACAAAATATGGTCCGTTGGCATGGACCATAGGGTGAGTACATGGATTGAAAACTGGCTACAAGGGCGAGTTCAGAGAGTGGTGATAAATGGGGAGTACTCAGAATGGTCAGGGGTGGGTAGTGGGGTTCCCCAGGGTTCTGTGCTGGGACCAATCCTATTTAATTTGTTTATAAACGATCTGGAGGATGGGATAAACAGTTCAATCTCTGTATTTGCAGATGATACTAAGCTAAGCAGGGCAATAACTTCTCTGCAGGATGTGGAAACCTTGCAAAAAGACCTGAACAAATTAATGGGGTGGGCGACTACATGGCAAATGAGGTTCAATGTAGAAAAATGTAAAATAATGCATTTGGGTGGCAAAAATATGAATGCAATCTATACACTGGGGGGAGAACCTCTGGGGGAATCTAGGATGGAAAAGGACCTGGGGGTCCTAGTAGATGATAGGCTCAGCAATGGCATGCAATGCCAAGCTGCTGCTAATAAAGCAAACAGAATATTGGCATGCATTAAAAGGGGAATCAACTGCAGAGATAAAACGATAATTCTCCCGCTCTACAAGGCTCTGGTCCGGCCGCACCTGGAGTATGCTGTCCAGTTCTGGGCACCAGTTCTCAGGAAGGATGTACTGGAAATGGAGCGAGTACAAAGAAGGGCAACAAAGCTAATAAAGGGTCTGGAGGATATTAGTTATGAGGAAAGGTTGCGAGCGCTGAACTTATTCTCTCTGGAGAAGAGACGCTTGAGAGGGGATATGATTTCAATTTACAAATACTGTACTGGTGACCCCACAATAGGGATAAAACTTTTTCGCAGAAGAGAGTTTAATTAGACTCGTGGCCACTCATTACAATTAGAAGAAAAGAGGTTTAACCTTAAACTACGTAGAGGGTTCTTTACTGTAAGAGCGGCAAGGATGTGGAATTCCCTTCCACAGGCGGTGGTCTCAGCGGGGAGCATTGATAGCTTCAAGAAACTATTAGATAATCACCTGAATGACCGCAACATACAGGGATATACAATGTAATACTGACACATAATCACACACATAGGTTGGACTTGATGGACTTGTGTCTTTTTTCAACCTCACCTACTATGTAACTATGTAACTATGTAACTATGTTTATTTTATTGTAATTTTCAATTTTTATCACAGATTCATTTAACTACCTCCCACCCGGCCACTACACATATACGGCTGGGTGGGCGCTTCCTCCCTCTGAGTGGACGTTATGGAACGTCCCTCAGAAGGAGGGGGATCACGCAGGCACGTGCCTGTGCAGTGGCGCGATCTCGGTGTGCTCGTGTCACCCGGACATGGAGCATCTGTGATTGGCCCTCCTGATCACATGACGACTGTATCCAATCAGAGCTGTCGTTTGATGTAAATAGAGGGCTGGTTGCTAGGCGATCGGCTCTCCTCTCCTCCTTTTTTTACCAAAGACATGTAGCAGAATACATTTTGGCTTAAATTTATAACAACATCAGATTGTATTGGATTTCTTTTAAAACAGAAAGTAGAAAA